>NC_138342.1:128219053-128336553 GCF_046562875.1 Panthera onca
AGATATATCTACTCTATATTGGTGCATACTTGTAGTCAAAACAAAAATTTCCCATAACAGGTTGCTTTCTACTCAGTTTTAAATCTGACTTGAAAAAATTAACATTATTTTCTGTATACTGGAAAATTTCTAAAACTAGACGTAGATGTTTGTTAGACGCATAAGCTACTTAAAAAAGTAGAAACTAGTTACACCTATACATAATACACAATTTACTATTTTCATTTTTTTGTTGTCTTCTAGAAAAAGTTATGTAAAAATGAGGAGCTAAAAAAATGTCTTTCTAAAGGGAAATTACAGAACATTTTCATTAACAAAACTTAAATGAGTCAAACATGTTTTTAAGATTTATAGCATAAAAAATTCCAATAAAATCATATTTTATAATTAGTCTAAGTTGCCTTAGAAGGTAACTTAATTATTTTGTTTCTGGAAATTTAAAATAAAATAACAGCATGTTTACTTTGAGAATCTAACAAAGAGGAAGATATAGTGAATAAAATTTTAAAGAAGGCATTTAATTATCATAGTCTTAAAATTTACAAGGCATTCAAAAGAACACATACTGATATTTTCAAATTTATGTGTTTATAAACTCAAAAATGTAAAACAGGGAATAGTTTCTTAAAATATTGTATTTGTGCAAATTCAGATATAAGTATAGCTAATAAAACAGTTTGTTAACTATTTCCCTTAAAAGTTAACTTCAAAAAGAATAAGTATATGAACAAATATTCTTTTAGAAGTAGTTGAAGGAACTAAAATATCTGTAACGATCCCTAACTATACCCATACTGATTTTCTCCTATCCTTTTCTTCTACCCCTCATTCATAGTAGATGATAAAATACAAAGTTAAATTATTACTGTGGTCATCTGGCCTTGATCATATCCAAAGTTATTTATCTAAACCTAGGCCTTCTGTAGAAAATCAGTGGTCAAATCCTAAAGGTATCCCTTTACCTCACTGCAGAATTTCCCCAGGCTCCATGCTTGTCTGTGAGAATGTTGATAATTTTCTGGATTAGCTGAGTTGCTGTCACATGGTCTCGATATTTAGCTGCTCTTATCAAATGATCACACATCTTCTCATCTTCTCGTTTGTCTGCAGAATACTGGGCACACAGTGACTTGAATAGGAAAAAATAAACATCTATTAATACTATAAGAACATACAACATACAATAAAATAACCTCTAACATGAACTGAACCAACCAAAACTTTAAAATTACTTTTATATCCCTCATCAACTGAACTGAGATTTAGTGATCTACTACCCCAGTACAACAATCCCCCAAGAATTTATTTCTCTGAAGTCATTTATAAGATACATTCAGAAGTTGTTTTTAAGGAGACCTAAATAACTGGAAGACACCAACCATGTGAAGATGCAGGGATCCACTTTACAAGTAGCAAGAATGGGCTGCAAAGCACTCCAGGCAAAGTGACTCAGAGGAAGGAGAGTAAAAAATGAGTTTGGAGAAGCAGGCAGGGGCTGCACCATTTAGTACTGAGTCACTACACTAAGGAGTTTAGATTTTAATTTAATGCAGTGGGATACTGGAGGAAATTTTTAAGCTGGAGAGTGATGTGATTGATATATATATTAAAATGATCTCTATAGGTCTATTTAAAGAATAGATTATAGGGGCACCTAAGTGGCTCAGTCAGTTAAGTGACTTCGGCTCAGGCCTGATCTCACAGTTCATGAGTTTGAGCCCCACATCAGGCTCTGTGCTGACACCTTGGAACCTGGAGCCTGTTTCAGATTGTGTGTCTCCCTCTCTCTCTGTCCCTGCCCTATTTGTGCGCTCTCTTTCTCTCTCTCTCCCTCTCTCTCTCTCCCTCTCTCTCTCTCTCAAAAATAAACAAATATTTAAAAATAAATAAAGAGTGGATTATAGCAGAAGAAAAGTTAAGAAGAGAGACCAGTCATGAGGCCACCACAGAGGTCCAGAAAACAGACACTGGTGGCTTGCAATAGTAAACCGGGCTAATTCTCAACAACCTTACAAGATGACAAAAAGTTTGCTCTTTTAAACCGCAGCTATGCAAAATGAATCAGCAGTACTGGAACCACCCAGGAACTTATAAAAAATGCAGAATTATAGGCCTAGTCCACACCTACTAAATCAGAATCCAAATCTTAATAAGAACTCAAGGTGATTTATATATTAAAGTTTGAAAAGTGCTGTCTTTGATATCATCAATTTTACCAAAAAATGTTAGGATTCATTAGCAATAACCAGATACAGTATAATCACTAAGTTTTAAGACAATTATTTCTTCTGAAATTCAGATTCTCCTGGTGTTATTATTATACTGACTAGTTAATATATTGCTAAAAACAGGAAAGCAAAGATTAATGTAAACTTTATCTTTAATTCTATTCACAGAACCTACTGGGCTCCTCCTCTTAACTTCCAAATGCAAGTTCTCATATACAAGCACATGTATACATAACCAATGGGAAGTTATAAAAATTTGATGTTGGAACACATATTACTAGTTTATGTGTATGATATACATTGTGATTTCCTGCCTTTCTACTGTATTCTGGTTCAAGTAGATTGTTGCCACACACTACCCCCTAGCACTGCCCCAATAAAAAGAGAGGGCACTAACTATCCTAAACCAGTTTTGGTAATCATTACACCCACAATGACAAACTAGCTCAGGGGAAGGCACTCAACCTAACTGATGCATTAAGATGGTCAAAACTTTTGTTGGAAATTTCTTTCTTTCTTGTTAGGGTGTAAAATACGGAAGTACCTTAATTCCAGGAGTGTTGAAAGCTCTCTCTATACCATTAAGAAGGCTAGCCTGGGGATACAGCCAAAACCCAAAGTGAGCAGAGCTATGAGAATTACAGAAACATAGAGCTTATTCCAAAGAGAATCATGAACTTCTGAGTCAAATACTAGCCTATCTTTAGACTTTCTGCTGAGACTTTTTCTTTTAGACTTTTTATGAGACTCTATAAACTCCTCTTTATTCATTGGCCAGTATGAATTAGGTTTTCCATTCATAACATCAAAAACAACCTAACTGATAGGGTGTTTATGTATATGACTAAGGAATCAAATATTTCTTAGTCTATGCAAAGCACTAGCCAATGGGGATCAAAGTTGCATTATCTTGATAGCCTTTGCCTGGGAGAATCCCCATTCCCTTCAGATTGGTAGGAGGGAAGTGGTAATAAAAGTATATTACTGGGGCGCCTGGATGGCGCAGTCGGTTAAGCGTCCGACTTCAGCCAGGTCACGATCTCGCGGTCCGTGAGTTCGAGCCCCGCATCAGGCTCTGGGCTGATGGCTCAGAGCCTGGAGCCTGTTTCCGATTCTGTGTCTCCCTCTCTCTCTGCCCCTCCCCCGTTCATGGTCTGTCTCTCTCTGTCCCAAAAATAAATAAAAAACGTTGAAAAAAAAAAATTAAAAAAAAAAAAAAAAAAAGTATATTACTGACATTAAATTACTAAAGCTAAAAACTGATTTTTTTTAATTTTCATGTGTTTACTTTTTGTATTTAGAGAGAGAGAGGGAGGGATAGACTGTGTGCACGAGCAGGGGATAGGGGCAGAGACAGGGAGAGAGAATCTTATGCAGGCTACATGCTCAGTGAGGAGCCCATCATGGGGCTCAATCCCACAACCCTGTTATCATGACCTCAACTGAAATCAAGAGTTAGATGCTCAACCAACTGAGCTATAAAGGTGCCTCTAAAAATTATTTTTAATAATAACATATACCAAAAGTAATTAGAGGAACATCCAAACTGCTATGAAGGAAGAAAGAAAATGGAAGGGTTTGAGAACATATATGAATATGTATCTCACACACACACACACACACACACACACACACACACACAAATAAACATGAGATGGAAAAGTGGAAAAGCAAAGTAAAAACCAGATTGAAGTATCATCCTTGGAAGTATCTCCTAGCAGTCTTGGGCAACTAATTTGTTTTGCTTCTTCAGGTCTAATTGTCCTCACCTGCAAAATGAAGGGATTCTACTAGCTCTAAGAATTGGACAACTAGAAGATTTGGGGCAACCTCGTATTTTTTGTACACTGGTAAAAGCAAATTATTTATTTTACTTAAACACTGATGTGGAGAAAACAAATCATGTTAGGAACTAGAATAATTTATAAGAAATTAAAGGAAAATATCATATTGCACATATCAAAAAACACTGAGTCAAGCCATAACACAATTCGATTTGTCAAAAATATGATTTGAGAAAATAAAAAAATATGATTAAGAAATACTCGAAGAAGCAGCAGTTTAAGTGAAGATAACTAGGGAATTATTCCATTGCAACAAAAATATCAACTGCTATGTGTTATTTTCAGAGATAGATTAAAGAACCAGGCAGCATGCTATAGGGTTACTTCATATCTAACTCAACCATACACTAAAATCAAAAAGACAAAATGGTAAACATTTGAAGATTTTTATATCTTCAACATTCAACACTATATCCATAAATCTGCCCTAACCTCACCTGATAAGAGGAAATTAATGATGAAAATTAGAAAATTATTGGCTTTAATACTCCCCTCAACACCATATACAGTAATATTAAACAGTACTAAAAACAGCAAAAAGATTTTTTGAATAGCTTCTTTTTCTGTTATTAATATTAGAATAATTTAATTTTAGCAAATTTACTTTGTAAACATTTGGTAAGTTATTAGACTGTGCTTGGAAAGACATAATTCTAAACATAAGAGTCTAAGGTAAGCTAAATAGTAAAATGGTTTAAAGTGTTCTTTAATGGATCCTCCTTTACAATTTAAACAGCAACTTTTCATATCTGACATAAAATCTATAGATATAAATCACATTAAAGGGCTATTCTTTCCCGATTATCAATCTCTGTCTCATTGTGGAACATTAGAGTCACATTCTGACCTTAAAACATGATAAAAGGAAACCAAAAAAGAATGTTTTCTAAAGATATAATGAACTTATATCTATTTTTAAAAAATCTTTAAAATGTAATTTGAACACGTTCTATTAGAAACCAATAATATATTCTTTGTATGGTATATCATTCACAGTGAAGAATAGATGAGGAATATTTGCTTCAAGATCAAATACATATTACTTACTGCTGGAGTATATATTTGTGAATGTATATGTGCTTGTGGTTGGAGACTGAGTGGAGGTACACCAAGAAACCCTACTGTCCTGTCAATAGAATCAACAGCCAGGTCTAATACTTCCACTCAGTTTTACTTTACACCAACTTTTCAGTTTTCCCATTTTTAAGCAACACATAAACCGGGTAATATGACACCACAACCATGACCAGAAAAATATCTGAACCTAAACAAAAATATCTGAATCTAAAAAGAAAAGAAGTAAGCATCCTGGGAAATGATAGTTCAAATATATTTGATTACTGCTAAAGAAATGTAAGACTTATTACTGTAGAATAAATAAATATAAGACAAACCTACTTCTTAAAAGAAATTAATTTAATTGCAGGGAAAAGATAAAATAATAACTGAAGACAGAAACAATTTAGACTGGCCATTTATAATTTTTTAAATGTAAATGAAAACATAAAGACAGTATCACATTCAGTCTTTCCTTCCAGATGCTACATCTCTACCTAACTTCACTATTGTCCTTTGTATGAAAGGTCAGGGAGCAATAAACTTAAAACAAACAATGCAGATTCCTCTAGTATCCTCCTGTCATTGCTTCCTTCCTGATGGTCAAACTTTTTCCTTTATTATTTCTCATTATGAAATTCTGGCATTTCCTTAAGGCTTTGCCAAATGTCCTTTGGCAATATCATTCACTCCCACATCATCTCCTATTATCTATTGAGAGCCACATTTCAAATTTTTCATATCTGCCTGAGCTGTTTTCCTGAACTCTGAGCCCACATTTCTAAATGCAAGATAGTCTCCAATTATCCAATAAGCACCTAAAATTCAAAATTTACAACACTGCAATTACCATCTTTATCCCAAACATGCTACTATACTTCTCTCATCTGTGACTTCTCAGTTTCCCTTTCTTCATATCTCTTCATCCCATTTCAGCAAAACTCATTTACTTCTTACCACTTATCACTCTTACCACCATCCTAAGACAGATCTTTGTAAGTTCACAACTCAGTTCTTGAAATAATCTTTTAATTGCTCTCTTACAAACAGTCCCAGAATTACTTAAGAATTTATTTTGGTTTTGACACATATATACCCTACTCTTTAAAAAGTAAATAATTGTCTAAAATAATGAACAATTAGGACCAAATTTTTTTTTTTTTTTAATTTTTTTTTTCAACGTTTTTTTATTTATTTTTGGGACAGAGAGAGACAGAGCATGAACGGGGGAGGGGCAGAGAGAGAGGGAGACACACAGAATTGGAAACAGGCTCCAGGCTCCGAGCCATCAGCCCAGAGCCTGACGCGGGGCTCGAACTCACAGACCGCGAGATCGTGACCTGGCTGAAGTCGGACGCTTAACCGACTGCGCCACCCAGGCGCCCCTAGGACCAAATTTTACTAGCTAAGGCCTTGTGGCCTTCTATAATTCATCAGTGTGGTATATTACCTTTCAACATGCCTGCCTATGAATCCTTAGGCAACATACACTTGGATCTTATGCTATTCCCCAAATATCTATTTTTAAGACATTTTCAAGAGTTAGGAAACCTATTTCTCCTATAGCTTTTATATGTGAAACAAGGTTAAAGATGTCTATTGAGAAGGTAAGATAGAAATATGAAGGATAAATGACTAGAGAAAAGGAAGTTACTCAGAGAGAGAAATGCAGATAGAGGTCCTTTTGATTTTTAGCAGAATATACAGCCTGAAAAAAAATGTAAAAAGTTCCAAAATAATCGAAAATTAAATAGTTCAATTCCAACTAACTTATGGATCAAAGATAAAATCACCAGGAAAATTAGAAAAATTTGTGATAATTAGATAAGGCAGAATTTAAATGAAAATGTACAGCTTTAAATCTTATATTATAAAATTTTAAATATTTAAGGAAGAAATAATACAAACCTTAAACACTTTTCACATGATAGAAGCTAAGCAATATACTGAGATTAACTTTACAATATGGGAATAGAAAACAAAAAAACTAATCTAATTTGTGTAAATAAACACAAAATCCATAATAAAACATTAGCATTCAGCTATACATAAAATTAAGCATACACACCATGATGAAGAGTTTAACCATGAAATGGAAGATTGATTTAATATCTGAATATCAATCAGTATAATTCACCATATAACAAAAAAAGAAGAAAACATATCACACCAGTTTTTTTTGAAGCATTTTACAACATTCAGTACCATTTCATGATTAAAAAAAACAAAACGACACTCCACAAACTAGGAATAGAAAGAGATTTTCTAAACCTTAGGAAGCACATCTATGAATATCATTCAACTAAAACTGGGAATAAAACAAGTATGTCCTCTCTCTCGTGACTTCCACTCAATATTGTAACAGGGTTCAAACCAGTTCAAATGACAGATTAAAAGAAGAAATAAAAACACAGTTTGAAAAAAGAGTAACACAGTATTTGTAGATATGTTCATGTATGTAATAATCCTAAAGGTTCTGGGAAAAAACACTAAAACTTGTAAGTAAAGCTGACAAGATTCTTAGATACAAGGTCAATATATTGATATATAAGGTCTACATAATGGCAATACCCAACTGGAAAATGAAAATAATAATATTAACAAAAGCATTAAAATATAAAATAAACTTAAAAATATACAAAGCTATACAATGAAAACTATAAAACACTGCTAATAGAAATTAAAGAAAACTAAGTGGAAAAGTAGACAATGTTTAGTAGATTTTAAACCTCAAATTGTCAAAATACCTACTTTCTTCAAATTGATTTTATGGATTCAACACAATCTTAATTAAAAATTAAGCAGCTTTTCTTATGGTTATTGACAAGCTGATTCTAAAACATATGAACAAGGTGCCTGGTTGGCTCAGTCAGTTGAGCATCCGACTCTTGATTTCAGATCAGCTCATGATCTCAGAGTTCCTGAGATGCAGCCCTACATCAGGTTCTAGGCTGACAGTTTACAGCCTGTTTGGGATTCATCTCTCTCTCTCTCTCTCTCTCTCTCTCATTCTCTCTCATTCTGCCCCTCCACAGCTCGAATATGCGCCCTCACTCTCTTTCTCAAAATAAATAAACTTAAAAAAATAAAATACATGAACAAAAGAAAACAATAACAAAACAGTTTTACATAACAAAAAAACCCTGCAGAATTTACACGATTTAAATAATGCTATAAAATGTGAAATTAAGAGTTTATCTTGTTAAATTAAGAAAGAATATCTTTTGAACAAATGGTGCTAGAACATCCGGCCACTCACAAAACAAAGAAACTAGTCTTCCCTTAATACTATAAACAAAATGTTTAATTCAAAATGAATCAACGATCTAGATACAAAAATTATAACACTTCTCTAGAAGAAAACATAGCAGAAAATCTTATGACCCTGGGGTAGGCAGAAAATTCTTACAGTGACATTTTTAGACATAAAAGGAACTATAAAAGAAAATCATAACTATAAAGAAACTAATATATTAAACTTTACCAAAATCTATAAAATCTTCTCTTTAAAAGGTGCCATTTAGAAAATGAAAAGATAAGCCACAAACTGGGACAAAATATTCACCATACATACAACTAGCAATTAATTTTCTTACAAGATAAATGAAAAACTCTTACAACTCAAAAAGGCAAACAATCCAATTTAAAGTAATGGACAAAAACATTTGCAATGACATGGATGGAGCTAGAATGTATTATGCTAAGCGAAATAAGTCAGTCAAAGAAAGACAAGTATGTCATATGTGGAATTGAAGAAAGACAAAGAAAGTCTTATGTGGAATTTAAGAAACAAGACAGATGAACATATGGGAATGAGGGGGTGAAGAGAAGAGAGGGAAATAAACCACAAGAGACCCTTACAGGTTGACAGAGGGTGGGTAGGAAATGGCCTAGATAGGTGATAGGTACTAAGGAGGGCACATGTTGTGAGAAGCACTGGGTGTTGTACATAAGCGATGAATCACTGAATTCTACTCAGGAAACCAACACAGCACGATAGGTTAAGTAACTAAAGTTTAAGTTGTAAAAAAAAGGAGGAATCATGAGAAATAATAAATGTTTGTTGTTTCAAGTAAAAAAAAAAATTAAATTAAAAAAGGAGGAAAAAAATAAAATAATAGGCAAAGGATTTGAACAGACACCTCACAAAAGATATACAAATGACTAATAAGTCATGAGAAGATGCTTAATCAACAGGGAAACTCAAATAAAAACCACAATAAGCTATCACTAGATACGCAATAGAAGGGATAAAATTTAAAAGCCCGGCAATGTCAAATATTGGCAAGGATCTATGGAGCAAGTGGAACTCTTGTACCTACCTAGCTGGTTAGACTGTAAAATCCACAACTACTTTAGAAAATAGTTTGGCAGTTTCTTGCAAATTTAAAAATATACTCAGAACAGCACCTAGCAATTCCACTCCTAGGTATTTCCTCAAAATAAAGAAGAACATATTTTCACAAAACTATATTGCATGAAAATGCCCCTAGTGCATTTCATAAAAGCCAAACATTAGAGGTAACCCAATATCCATCTAAACCTGAATGGGTAAGGTAATACTACTCAGTAATAAAAAGAAACAAATGAGTGATATACATAATAATATGGATGAGTACCAAAAACTGCATGCTGACCAGAAGAATCCACTAGAATCCATTAGAGTACCTACTATATAATTCCATTTATATGAAATTATATAGTATACAAAACTATCTGTAATAGCAAAAACCAGATGAGCAGTTGCCAGGGGTTGGGTGTATATACATAAAGAGGAACTGACCAAAATGAATCACGGGGAAATTCTCGGAGATGACAGAAACTTTCTGTCACTTGACTATGACAGTTCCACAAGTGTATACACTAGTCAAACCTCATTGAATTATATACCTAAAATGGATGTGTTTCATTATATATAAACTATACTTCAATAAAATTTATTTCACACGTTTTAAAAAAGTGAATAGGGTACTACTGACAGGGAAGAAAGTAGTTCAAATATATCCAAAAAATCTGCCCATATATCAAATAGGTAAATACCCTCTACAAATCAATAAAGAAAAAACATATAACCAATAAGAAACTGGGTAAGAGACAAACACGTACTACAAAAATACTTTTTTAAAAAATAAATATATAACAAGGAGAAAAGATACATAGCTTCATTCGTAAATGAAATCCAAATAAAAAAAAAATGAAGTTACCAGAACACTACTAGAATACTAAGACAAAAAGTACTGATCGATTTTTCATGACAATGCGGAGTATGGGAACAGCTATGCACTGATATTGGTAGTGATACACACTTTTGCAAGATACTATGGCAATAGCTATTAAAATTGAAACCATAAATACTTTACAGTCAAGTAAGTCTACCCTACAGAAATGCATAAGTATTTACACCAAAAGACTTGTAAAGCTATTAAAACTATCACACTAGTTAAAAACTGGAAACAACCTAATTAAAAGAGTAGAAGAGATTATGAAAAACTAATCATCTATTCATGTAATGGTATACCATACAGCATTGAAAATGACATAGGAAAAATGTAACATTCAATTTCACAAAAATGTTCAATAATGCTACATCAAAACACATGCTTCATGATTCCATTCATATAAAGTTCAAAAACTGCTGAAGAAATTACAATACTAAAAGACATATACTTAAGTTTGGAAAGTAAAAACAAGCAAATAAGTCATTCCATAAAATCAGAACAATATTTAGCTCAATGGGGCAAAAAGGAATTGATTGGATAAACATAAAGGGCTTCTCCCAAGCACTTTCTTTTAGTCAAGAAAAGGAGGTAAATGAATACTGTTAAGTGCACACTGTTTCTAGAGTTGTTTCAGTATGTTTTACGAGAAATAGATTATTAAGCAAATTTTCATTAAGTCTGCATATTATCATGAAATAAAAATAAATCCCAGTTAAAAAGTTCAAGGCTAAAATCTTAAAAATATTATATAAGGCTTTAGTATTAAATAAGCACTTGAACTATATTGGTTTTACAAGTTTTATATTTTAAACTTTTTTTTAAGAAACATATACTTGCTTTTAAAAACAAAAAAGTGGGGCGCCTGGGTGGCTCAGTCGGTTAAGCGTCCGACTTTGGCTCAGGTCATGATCTCACAGTTCGTGGGTTTGGGCCCCGCGTCGGGCTCTATGCTGACAGCTCAGAGCCTGGAGCCTGCTTCACATTCTGTGTCTCCCTCTCTCTCTGCCCCTTCCTTGCTCATGCTGTGTCTCTCTGTCTCAAAAGTAAATAAACATTAAAAAAATTTAAAAAATAAAAAAAATAAATAAAAACAAAAAAGTAATGACGTGAAATAAAAAGAAAGTTCAGCCTTCTATCTCCTCCCAGGCTGGCTAGTTGTTTTCTACAGGGGTAATTAACTATTAACAGTAATATATAGTTCCCATATAACTGGAATCAAACTATAAATCATTCCATGTTAGGAGATATGGTTCTACCTTTTTTCTTTCAGTTACACATAGAGTATTACATTTTTAGTTAATTAAACATACCTTCTGGTAAACACCTTTAAATGCACTACCTTAATTCCCAATTTATCTCAAAATCTCTTACACTATAAATTACTTACCTCATGGGAAAACATTTAAAAAGAAAATCACCTAAGGGACAACTAAAGAAGCTTTTCAATATTTGACTTTTGGATGTCTTTGTCCTTGATCCCTTAACTCAGATTTAAAGTCTAATAGTTAAAAAAATAAAAAATAAAAAGTTAACCACAGAAATCTTACAAAGACTCCTGAAAAAGACTTAGAAAAATGAAAGCTTAACAACCTCAACAGAAAACGAAAGTCAACCAATGACAATGTGTGACAGCCCCCTTTAATTCTGAAGTGATTCCTCTGTCATCCAACGCCTCAAAGTATTGATTTCTCTCAGCATGAAAAAGCCTAAGCCAATGAAACAGATATAGCATCATCCCCCCGATAACAGCATTCAAGGTTAAAACAGGCAGATCACTTATCAAAGTATCTCTTCTATTTCTTATTGTTTTAACGGACTGGACAAAATGTGTTGGGTTTTTATCTCTACAAACTCTAGTCTTCAAACAATATTTTAAAATAATTTGGAGATTAATAAAGGTGTTTTTACTTTAGACTTTTGATTAAAAAACTTACACTAAAATGCTTTTACATAGTATTTGTAACTTGTCTTGCAACTTTCATTATGCTAAATATTAACTTAAACATTTAAAACTGATTTCATATAAAGCCTGCAGACATCATATACCCGTAAGTAAATAAAGTAAAATGTGATTATTACCTGTGATCAATAAAATTAACTTGGAATTTAAACAGATAGGGTTAAACTCAATCATTGTGTTTTTAAAAGTCATAATATGAGAAATATATCATTACAAAAAAGTATATAATTGTACACACATACATACACACACATAAACATGGAGAAAATCAAGAAATTTCAATGTCTTAACCTTTGCTTTTTGCTAATCTGCACAAGAGCTAGATGATCTTAAGCAAATCCTATCATCTTTTAACTCAACATAACTACCTAACCAGATTTTTTAAGAACACAAAACTAGAGTTTCTTACTTGTATTAGGTTAATATGATCAAATACATACACTACTACAAACAGGTAAGTCTTACATTTAAATTTCAATTTTAAGTATTTTATGAAGAAGCATGAAAACCAAAGAGATAAAAAAAAGTGATTAAACCATAATTAACACTGTGGTTTAGAACAGACTTTACAGCCAAATACTTAAATTTAAATCTTAGATGTGACACATTCATGGTTAGGCAAATTATTTAAACCTCTGTGCCTCAGTTTCCTCATATAAAAAAAGGATATAACACGATATGTTTTTTGGAAGGATCAGATAAGAATAGAAATGAAACAATTAGAACTTTCCAGGCATATAGTAAGTAACATCTAACATTTATTATAGGCTTAGTCATGAAATGAACAAATTACACAGCAAACAGTCCCCTTCTTCCACCATCTCCGTATATCTGAGAAACAGGAGATTAAAAATAAATACAATATGAGAAAACTGCTAAGAGAGATACATATGGTGTATTTGGGAGGAGCAAGCAAGAAAGAACTATCCAGAATCTGAGAGAGTTTCAAACAGAACTTAAAGGCTACATAACTATTCACCAAGAAGGAAAGGCTTATTTAAGATAGAAAAAATAAAATACAGCAAAATAAAAAGGCAAAAAAGAGAACAGCTCAAATAAACACCTTTTTAAAAAGAGTAACAAAATAAGACATGTAATTCACACAGCCCTCTCTTCTTAAATCTCCCAATAGACACCTGTTTATATTTTCTTTGTGCAATATTGTGATTTATAAGTCACGTATATGTGGTCATTCAGAAGACCACAATATATAATTGGTCTTTACCCATAGTTCCTGGCTTACAACTCTCGAAACCCCTGGTATTTCTTAAGTGTTGAGGGTTATAAAGGTGTCTTTTGTTACATTAATGAGGTGACTACTGGACCCGCCCCTCCCCCCCACAGGTTGGGGGCTGATTCTGAGAAAGACCAACCATGTGGTTAACGTGTTGGCAATTTTCTGTTCCCACCTCTCCTCTGACTTTCTGGAAGTGGAGAGGGAACAGAGGTTAAATCAGCCAATGGCTAATAACGTAGTCAAACATGACTATAAAATGAAGCCTCCATAAAAACCCAAAAGGACAGCTCTTTGGTCTCTTTTGGAGAGCTTCTGGTTTGGGGAACCAGATGGTTTCCCCATGTCATCAAGTCAAGCCCCAACCTCCCCAAGAGCCAACGCTCCTTTGTTCAGGGGCTCACTCTATGTACCTCTTCATCTGGCTGTTGATTCATACTCTTTATCATATCCTTTAATAATCTGGTATATATACGTGTTTCCCTGAGTTCTGCAAACAGCTCTAGCAAATTAATTGAAACTAAAAGGGAAGTATTTAGAACCTCCAATATGTAGCCAGTTTGTTAGAAGCACAGGTAACAGCCTGGGGCTGGGCATCTGAAGTGGAGAGTGAGAAGCAGTCTTGCATAACTGAACCCTTAACCTGTGGAATGTGATGCTAATTTTGGATACACAGTGTCATGTCAAATCTGAGTTCCTACACACCCTCATATCTGAGAATTGCTTGGTGTTGTGTGGGCGTGGGGGACAGATCCCCCATTCCATGTTAGAATTAGGTCTAGGTACCCTAAAAGGCCTTGGGTGCCTATGTGTTTTTACCTATTTCTTTCCAAAGAAAATTATTACTCAAAAGTTTATATATATCATTCAACATATACTTAACTATATTTGTATCAATAGAATACTGTTATATTGCTACAAGTTCTTCAATTCTTATTCAAACGTATTGTTAACATAGACTAATTCAAAATGATACAACTGAATATGAACTGGTTTTTAGGAACTGCTCTCAAACTATCTGTAATAAAGAAACAGTTTTTATTTTTACTTTAAAAAAATGATGCTTTAAAAAGTATTCTGACATTGCCAGACATTCAAGCTATAAAAGTTTCTAAATACTCATTTAATTTCTGTACTTACCTCTTTGTGGACTTGTTATAAACAATTTGCTCAGCAGACCATATTTAAGCAGGACTAGTCCAACAGATAAATAGAAGGGATCTATTTTATCAACTCAAGTACTGCCATCTTCCTTTCTATGATAAAATAACTCATTTTATATTTGGAACTTTACTTTGCACACTAATAAACCAGAAATAACGGAAGACAAAATTCTAATTTCATGTGAGCAATTTTTAAGTGATGTGTATGAAATACACTATGAAGACTTTAAGTTAGCTTACTTTCTTCTCTATATTTATTTTAAAATTCATTAGGAAAAGGCAATTTTTACACTAACACACAATTTGGTCAACTGTTAAGACAACCAGGACATATGGTAAACTAAAAGTTTAAACACAGACTACATATATTCATAAAAAAATCTATTCAAATCTTTTCTTACAAGAGATTTTTTCAATAGTATTAAGAGGTATAGCCTTCTATCAAGAATATATTTTACATGATTAGAATATACTGGAAGATACAAAGAAAAAATATTTTTCATTTTGGATTTAATTTGATAAGTGCTGCTCATAAGTATGAGTTCAATCTTACCTATGCTGCAGTCCTTTGTTTTTTCTAGCTTCCCACATTTAGTGGAGTGCCCAGCAATATAGCTCTGTTTTTTAAAGCTAGAGAAGATCACTTACAATCTTCAATGCAAGGCAGAAACATTGGCTTAAATGGTCTTCCTTTGCCCCAACAATGACAGCACTTTTACTTTCACAAGTGACTCTGAAATGTATGATGTTTAAAAATAATGTGTGTATACATATGCCCTGTATAGGTATGGAGATAGTCTGAGCAAAACTTTCCCAGAGAAAACTGAGAGCAGCAAAAAATTAAAAATAGAACCACCCTACGACCTAGCAATTGCACTAATAGGTATTTATCCAAAGGATACAGGAGTGCTGATTCAAAGGGGTACATTCACCCTATGTTTATAACAACACTATCGACAAAAGCCAAAATATGGAAAGAGTCCAAATGTCCATTGACTGATGAATGGATAAAGAAGATACACACACACAATGGAATATTACTCAGCAATCAAAAAGAATGAAATTTTGCCATATGCAACAACGTAGATGGAACCAGAGTGTATTATGCTAAGTGAAATAAGTCAGTCAAAGAAAGACAAGTATCATATGATTTCACTCCTATGTGGAATTTAAGATACAAAACAGATGATCATTAGGGAAGAGAAGCAAAAATAATATAAAAACAGAGAGTGAGACAAACCATAAGAGACTCTTAAATACAGAGAATAGACTAAGGGTTGCTGGTGGGGTGTTGGGTGAGAGTATGGGCTCAATGGGCGAGGGGCATTAAGGAGGATACTTGTTGGAATGAGCACTGGGTGTTATATGTAAGTGATGAATCACTAAATTCTATTCCTGAAATCATTATTACACTATATGTTAACCAACATATAAATTTAAAATAAATTTAAATTTAAAATAAATAAATAATAAACATAATTTTAAAAAAGAAAGGAAGGAAGGAAGGAAGGAAGAAAGAAAACTGAGAACAGAAAATGTTGTGACCCCAGCTATTCAATCTGGCCCTTATCAAGAAGCTGAAATAGAAAGTGAGACATGTTAAATCACATATTGGAAAGATCTCTAAAAATAGTGCATTCCAGACTGAATACATGAGACTCTGGAAATACACTAAGAAATATGACTGCATAGTTCAAGTAAAGAACATATACTAAAACATATATAGTAAATTGGGGTGGGAATTTTCCCTTAATGAATATGATAGTCACATTGTCAATCAACCTGAGGAAAGAAAAGAGAATTTAGAATGAAGACTACCAACATTCTCTTCTCTCCAAGAATGGAGGCAGGTGGGCCTGTACTATAAGAAGGAATATGGTCTGGATCTCTCGATGTGGAAGAGCTGACTTAGCCCCTTGCAAGATGGCAAAGGGACAAGCCTGGAGAAACAGATCAAGAAAGGGTCAAGAGAAAACATCCTAGGCAGAAGCACAGCCTGTGAATTCCAGAAAATACAATATCCACTACTGAGATTTATTTTTCTTTTCTTCACTGCGATACTTTCCTACCATTGCTAAGCCTATAAATGAGAAAAGGAAAAATCTATGTTCATGCATTGACCAAGAAAAAAGAAACAACACCTACTTCCTAGAAGAGCCACTTGTATAATTATAAAGAGGTAACCATCAGGACTCTAACACAGCTGTAGTCTGGATCAAGGCCCTATGGCAGAGGTGAGAGTTCCAGATGAACTGTGGGACATGTAAGCATTTCTTGGATATTCCCAGAGATTACACACAACAAAAAAATGTTCTCCCTTTGATACTGACAACACTAGCTGTGTTGCTGAACACTTAATATGAGTTTAAGGTAATAGGCACTTTACATTGATCAAATCCCATGTACTTATCACAAAATTACTATAGTCAGGCACCATTACTATCCTGATTTTAAGATAAGGCAATGGTGCCTTAGCTCACATAGCTAGTAAATGACGGAGCCAAGATTAAGGCACTAGGTTATCTCAGTGGAAAGTCAGCACTATGGTCTTATTGGCTGGGTGATACAATATAGTGATTTAGACATGTAAAAGGACAAGAATATTCCTTTAGTTAATTAAACTAGTATTTTATTACTTTCACAATTACTTATCAAAATTTTTTTCTAAGGTAAAGAAAGTAACAATTACAAAAGCTACAATTAAAAAAATATATATTGTCAAGATTACTATTTCCCTGTTCCAGTGCTATTGATGAAAATATATATATAAAAGGGATTTAGAAAAATGTTCAAAACCATAATGCATGTAAAGACCACATCTGAGATGAGAAATGCCATTCTAATGCTTTGCAATTAAGCTATCATGACTCATGATATATTAATCAGTCATCTCTTCACAAAGTGAAAAAAACTAATCATGTAAAGTGTACATCAAGAAAGAAATGTGCAAGACAACAGGGTGCATTAATCACCAATGCAGAATCATCATAGGAAAGAGAATGATATCATTCTTAGATTCAATACAGTTATCTTTAATTTTGACCATCAGTCTCACACTTACTTTTTAAGATAAGAGGTTGTCAAATGAAAGCCAAAAGTTTAAGGGGAGAAAAAAAGAAGTATAAAATTAAAAGAGGATGAAGAATAAAGATGACAAATATGAAAGCATAAACAGGAGACTGAATTAAAAATACTCCACATTGACTCATAATTACAAGTTTACTTTAAAAGTTAGAAAAAAAAAACAGTATCACAGTATTTCATTTACACTGCATTTCAACCACTAAATGAAAGACAAAATGGGGAATTCAATCCAGGAACATTAAAAAGATTTGTAATTAAATTATTAAATAGATCTGACTTATTTTGTATTCTACCAATTTTACATTCACATGGTAATAAATATATTGACTCAGTATAAAAGAGAAAAATATACAGAAAGAATACAGATTCAAGATTTAGTTTCAAAAATCTTCTATAAAAATGAAGGAAAAAATGACACAAACAAATGGGAAGATATACCATGTTCATGGATTGGAAGTAGTAATGTTAAATGTCCATACTACCCAAAGGAATCTACAGATTCAATGTAATCCTTATTAAAATACTAATAGCATTTTTCACAGAACTAGAACAAATACACTTAGATTTGTACACAACTAAAAAAGACCCTGAATAGCCAGAGGAATCTTTAGAAAAAAGGATCAAAGCTGGAGGTATCACAATCCCAGATTTCAAAGTATTCTGCAAAACTGTATCAACCAAAACTATATGGTACTGACACAAAGGCAGAGATATAGATCAATGAAACACAATAGAGAGACCAGAAAATGAACCCATGTTTACATTGTCAGTTAATCTATGATGAAGGAGGCATGAATATACAAATAGAAAAAAAATGTTTTTTCTTCAATACATGGTTTTGGGAAAAATGGACAACCACATGCAAAAAAATGAAACTAGACCACTTTCTTACATCATACAGACAAATAAAATAGACTAAAGACCAACTACATGTGAGACCTGAAACCATAAAAAAGCAAAAATAAATATATTAGGGCTATATCAAAATAAGCTTTTCCCTGAGAAGGAAGCCATCAAAAAACAAAAAAGGTAACCTACTCAATGGGAGAAGATATTTGCAAATGATGTCCGATAACAGGTTAATATCCAAAATATACAAATAACCCAAACAACTTAACCCCCCAAAAATAAACAATTCAATTTATAACTGGGCAGAGTACCTGAATACACATTTTTCCAAAGAAGACATACATAGACAGCCAAGAGACCCATAAAAAGATGCTCAACATCATTAATCATTAGAAAAATATAAGTCAAAACCACAATGAGATATTATCTCACACCAGTCAGAATGGCTAGTATCAAAAAGAAAAAAATAACAAATGTTGGTGAGAATGTGGAGAAAAGGGAACTCCTGTGCACTGTGGTGGGAACATAAATTGGTACAGCCACTGAACAGTATGAAGATTCCTCAAAAAAATTAAAAATAGAAATACCACATGATTCAGTAATTCCACATCTGGATATTTACATGAAGAAAACAAAGACACTAATTTTAAAAGATATATTTTTTGTAGCATTATTTACAATAATCAAGATATAACAGCAACTTAAGTGTTCATCAATAGATAAATGGATAAAGATGATACATGCACGTGTGCAAACATGCACACACACACACACGCGTGTACACACACAGTGGAATAGTATTGAATCATAAAAAAACAATGAAATCTTGTTATCTGTGACAACACAGATGGACCTAGAGGGTATTAAACTAAGTGAAAAAAGTCAGACAGAAAAAGACAAATACTATTTAATTACATTTTATGTGGCATTCAAAAAAACAAAACAAATGAACAAAACAAACGAACAAACAAAACAGACATACTCACAAATATAGAAAACAAACTGATGACTGCTAAAGCGGAATGGGTAGAGGATGGGTGGTGAAGGGAACTAAGAAGTACAAACTTCCATGGGGCGCCTGGGTGGCTCAGTCAGTTGAGCGTCCGACTTTAGCTCAGGTCATGGTCTCACAGTTTGTGAGTTCGAGCCCTACATCAGGCTGTGTGCTAACAAATAGCTCAGAGCCTGGTACTTGCTTCGGATTCTGTGTCTCTTTCTCTCTCTCTCCCCCTCACCTGCTCATGCTCTGCCTCTGTCTCTCAAAAATAAATAAATGTTAAAAAAAAAAAGTACAAACTTCCAGTTATAAAATAAATAATTCATGAAAATGTAAAATACAGCACAGGAAATATAGTCAATAATATTGTAATAACATTGTATGGTAACTACACTTATCATGGTGATCATTTCATAATGTGTATAAATTTTGAATTACTATCTTACACACCTGACACTAATACGTCAAATACAATTCAATTAAATAAATACAGCTGGCCCTTGAACAACACAAGGGTTAGAGGTGCTGAGCCCCTGTGCAATCAAAAACCCACACATAACTTCTGACTCCCCCAAAATTTAACCACTGATAGCCTGCTTTTGACTGGAAGCCTTATCGATAATAGAAATCCTCAATTAACATATATTTTAAATGTTATGTTTTTATAAACTATAGGTTTATAATAAAGTGAGCTGGAGAAAATGTAAAGAATATCATAAGGAAGAGAAATACATATATAAAATTGTACTATATTTACTGAAAAAAATCCACATTTAAGTGGACCCACATTGTTCAAACCCATGTTGTTTAAGGATCAATTGTAAATTTTCAATTAAGTGAATGAAGAAGAATTTCAAGATTAATAATCTAATAACCAATAAATAATACTAGTAACTAAGGGCTGGACCAAATAAGTTACAAGCACCAGATATGGGGTTAGATTAATGACCTTTAAGGACCCCCATTACAAAGAATTTAAGTATCTGGTCCAATACAACATAGTTAATTAGTGGCAGAACCAGAACTGAATCCTAGCTCTGACAAATCCCAAATCTGTGTTTTCTATCATACACTGCAGATTGTAGTATTAGTTTTAGACTTCATATATAATTAAATATTTTAAATTAATACCCTAAGTCTCATAACATAAAACCTAAAAAATAAAGAATTCTTTAGCAAAAGAAGAGTGGATCACAGGATATGTAGAGGGTTTTTAGTTATTAATTCAAAAAGCAAGTCTTTTTGAAGCAAGTCTTTTGAAGCAAGTATAAGATCTATATAACAATAACCATACTACAAGTTCAGTAAATAATAATATAGGGAATTAAATTCTCTGACTTTATGTATCACATGCTACTGATGTAAGCACTGACAAGTTGAATATCCACATGCAAAAGAATGAAATTGGGACTCTTACCTTACGCATACATAAAAATCAACTCAAAATGAATTATTTATATGTGAAACCTGAAACCATAACACTCCTTGAAGAAAACACAGGGAAAAAGCTTTTTGACACTGATCTTGGCAACTTTTTTTTACATTTAACACGAAAAGGACAGGTAACAAACCAAAAACAAACAAGTGAAACCACATCAAACTAAAAACCAAAAGCTAAGAGGTGAGGGAAAAAGAAAGATACTGATGAAAGACTATAAAGTTTAAGTTATGAGATGAGTAAGCTCTAGATACCCAATGTATGGCATGGCGACTATAGTTAATAAGAATATATTATAAACTTCAAATCTTAAGTTTTCTCACCACACACAAAAATTGTTAACTATGTGAGGTGATGTAAATGTTAATTTACTTGATTGTAGTAATCATTTAACAGTGTGTACACACACCAAACCATAAGTGTTGTGCACCTTGATATATACATATTTATTTGACAACCATAGCTCAAAAACTGGGGGGTGGGAGGGAACAGTGGAAATCTAATGAGCAATACAAAAGAACATAATTGCTACTTTTTGTTATGCTTCTACTAGAATGGGAACAGAGTATCTTATTAAAATCTGAAAGAATCAAGGATCTCACATGAAAAGACTGAATCCCTAAATATTGCTAGCTGAATATGAAACCTTCATTAAAGGTTAAATTAAACCTTATATCCTATCATATAGTAGTTGATACTTTCATTCATGTACCAATTCCTTACTGAATGCTTCCCATATTCCAAGCCTATACTAGGTATTGAACTAAAATAAGAAACAAGCCTTCATACAGGAGTCAATGTCTAATATTTGTTTCTCTCAGGAGACACAAATAATTTTTAAAAATTTTAATGGATATAAGCAACACCCACAAGGTATCTGAGAAGACAACATAATCCATAACTTAAAAATGTAGTATGTACATCAAAGAAAAATAGTAGTGAAAGCATAGCCTCTGTCTCCATTATATGAGTGCTATAAGAGAAGTGATGTGTGCAAACCAGAGAGACCCTTATACAAGACATTCTCAGGAATGCCTGGGTGACTCCATCAGTTACACGTCCAACTCTTGATTCTGGTTCAGGTCATGATCTCATGGTTCATGAGGTCAAGCCCTGCAACAGTTTCCTCGCTAACACTGTGGAGACTGGGATTCTCTCTCTCCCCCCTCTCTCTCTACTCCTCCCGTGCTCTCTCTCTCTCAAAAATAAATAAACTTAAAAAAAAAAAAAAAAAGACATTCTCAAGCCAGAATCTGTAAATTCCCAAAAATACATATAAAATTTTATGGTATACGGGGTGCCTGGGTGGCTCAGTTGGTTGGACATCCGACTATATATATATAATCTATATACAATATATATAATATATATTATATATTGTATATAGATTATATATATTATATATATAATATATGAGAAATATACATAAAATGCATATAGAGGATATATTTACAGTAAAAAGTCTAAAAAGTTACATGCTAAATTATTATCCTGGGAGGCATGGTAAGGGGAAAGATACAGAGTAATGTTGTTTTGTTTACTTTATACTACTATTTCATTACATTGTTTCTTCCATTCTCTGAACCCTCCCCACTTTTTTTTTTGCCAAATGTATTTTCCCGTGCAATTTTTTTGAGTTAAATCAGGGTTTCCCCAGTTAACCTTCCAGGATGTACTTGAATTCTACTTTTAAAAGACACTTTTTTGTTGTTTTTATTTTCTTAATAAACTAAGGTAACTGGTAAAAAAAAGATTTGGGGTTATCTGGATTATAGATATGTAGAATCTAAAAACAAACAAAACAACAACAACAACAAAAAAACACGACTCAGAGAGAGTAGAATGCTTAAATACAAAATAAACTAGTAGCAAACAGAATCTGGCAACAAATTACTATGATTATTCAATAAAAGCTGAATAAGCCAATTCAGTTATGTAAGAAAAAGCAATTAGAAGAATGAAAAGTTGGAAATAAGATGGAAAAACTATCAATATCTGCAAAAAAATATGACTGCATACCTGAAATGCCAAAGAAAATCAAATGAAAATAATTTTATGAACCATACAAGGTTCAGATAAATAAGACCAGTCATAGCAATTGGTTGTTTTTTTTTTTTAAATTTTTTTAACGTTTATTTATTTTTTTGAGACAGAGAGAGACAAAGCATGAATGGGGGAGGGTCAGAGAGAGGGAGACACAGAATCTGAAAAAGGCTCCAGGCTCTGAGCTGTCAGCACAGAGCCCGACGCGGGGCTTGACTCACGGATCGCAAGATCATGACCTGGGCCGAAGTCGGCCGCCCAACCGACTGAACCACCCAGGCGCCCCGACTAGTCATAGCAGTTGTAAACAAATTTTGAAAGTCATTGACACAAGAAGAAGCATGGCCCTACACACTATAAGGGGGTGACTGGGTGACTCAGTTGGTTGAGCATCAGACTCGACTTTGGCTCAGGTCATGTTTCCATGGTCGTGGGACCAAGCCTCACGTCAGGCTGCATGCTGGTCTCTCCACTGGGCGTGGAGCCTTCTTAAGATTCTCTCTATGGGGGTGCCTGGGTGGCTCGGTCAGTTAAGCATCCAACTTCAGCTCAAGTCATGATCTCACGTATGGTGGGTTTGAGTCCCACGTCAGGCTCTGAGCTAATAGTTCAGAGCCTGGAGCCTGCTTCAGATTCTGTGTCTCCCTCTCTCTCTACCCCTCCTCTGCTCATGCTCTGTCTCTCTCAGTCTCAAAAATAAATAAACATTAAAAAAAATTCAAAAAAAAATTCTCTCTTCATACCCCTCTCCCTCACTCATGTTCTCTCCCCAAATAAACAAATAAATAAAATACATTGTATGTGTCATACAGACTTATTTCACTTAGCATAACACTTTCTAGTTCCATCCACGTTGCTACAAAAGGCCATATTTCATTCTTTCTCATTGCCACATGGTATTCCATTGTGTATATAAACGACAATTTCTTTATCCATTCATCAGTTGATGGACACGTAGGCTCTTTACATAATTTGGCTATTGTTGAGAGTGCTGCTATAAACATTGGGGTACAAGTGCCCCTATGCATCAGTACTCCTGTATCCCTTGGGTAAATTCCTAGCAGTGCTATTGCTGGGTCATAGGGTAGATCTATTTTTAATTTTTTGAGGAACCTCCACACGGTTTTCCAGAGCAGCTGCACCAGTTTGCATTCCCACCAAGAGTGCAAGAGGGTTCCCGTTTTTCCACATCCTCGCCAGCATCTATAGTCTCTTAATTTTCTCATTTTAGCCATTCTGACTGGCGTGAGGTTGTACAGAGAAAGACAAATACATATGTTTTCACTCTTATGTGGATACTGAGAAACTTAACAGAAGACCATGGGGGAGGGGAAGGAAAAAAAAGAAACAGGTTAGAGAGGGAGGGAGCCAAAACATAAGAGACTCCTAAAAACTGAGAACAAACTGAGGGGTGATGGGGGGTGGGAGGGAGGGGAGGGTGGGTGATGGGTATTGAGGAGGGCACCTTTTGGGATGAGCACTGGGTGTTGTATGGAAACCAATTTGACAATAAATTTCATATTAGGAAAAATAAATAAACAATAAATGAAAAAATTTAAAAAATTAAAAAAATAAAATACATTGTAAAGCCTCAACAATTAAAAAAGTTTGATACCAATACATAAAATCACAGACAGAGCAAGAAGGAAAAAATAGAGACCTAAAAGTATATAAGCACTTAATATATGGTAACAGTAGCAATCTCAAAACAGAAAAAAAATATGGACTACATAGTAGATGGTACAGGGAAAACTATGTTGTCACATAAAATAAATTAAGTCAGGGGTTCCTGGGTGGCTCAGTTGATTAAGCATCTGACTCTTGATTTTGGCCATGGTCGTGACCATCTTTGGCCAACTCATGGTTTGTGAGATTGAGCCCTACATCAGCTTCACACTGACAGCAAGAAGCCTGCTTGGGATTCTCTCTCCCTCTCTTTCTGCTCCTCCTCAGCTTGCATCTCATTCTCTCTCTCTCAAAATAAATAAACTTTAAAAAATAAATTCAGATACACATCATATTTATTCTAAGTTACAAATAAAATATCTAATGTAAACAATAAAACTGTAGAAATACTAAAAGAAACAAAGAAATTCCTTTTTAATCTATACATGGTAGACCTTTTCAACCACCAATCAAAAAATTCAGAAATCATAAAAGGGAATATTCATAAATCCAACAACAGAATCATTGTTTTAAAAACTTCTGCAGGACAACAAAAAAAAAAATCCACCATATGTAAGTCAACAAACTGGTAAAAATATTTGCCACGCAGAGAGATGATTCCTTAATATATATAGTACTTCTACAAATCAATAAGAAAAGAAAAACAATCCAACAGAATAGGCAAACAGTATGTTCTCAGAAAAAGAGAGACATATGGCTAAAAAAGTAATTAATCTTACTCATAAAAAGCAGAAATGTAAGTTAAAACATCATGAAGAAATAAAAATTGAAACTAGAAACCACTACAGATAATCTATGAAAATAACAAAAGCCTAAAGGTTTCATAACACACTCTGTTAGGAAACAGACATATGATGTTGATAGTGAAAAAGAGCTCAAAAATAGTAAGTTCAAAATACAAAATATAGAACATTATATTTATGTTAGCATTTGTATAAGGAAAGGTGAGAAGCACATATATTCCTATTTATATTCATGTGCATGAAGAAACTCAGGATTCACAAGAAACTAGCAATGGTTTCCTTAAGGATGAGAAGGTGGCTAGAGAGAGACTTTTCATTATGCCTTCTCATTATTTTTTCATTTTAAATTATCTATAACAGATATCAAACAGAAAAAAATTTTAATTTAAAAATAATATCTTCTCTATAGAGGTTTTGGATAATGCTGACATTATACAAGGTTGCTAAAAGAGTAAAAAAGCTAAAACTTCCAAGAGGTACTCTTGTAAAAGACCTACATTTTTGGAATAGGAATAAGAAATAGAAAAATAAAACTAGAAGGAAAACCATGAGAAGTAAAAAGTAGATGGGGCACCTGGGTGGCTCAGTCAGTTAAGGGTCCAACTTCGACTCAGGTCATGATCTTGTGGTTCGCAAGTTCAAGCCCCATGTCAGGCTCTGTGCTGACAACTTGGAGCCTGGAGCCTGGATTCTGTGTCTCCCTCTCTCTCTCGCCCTCCATGACTCATGCTCTGTCTCTGTTTCTCTCAAAAATAAATAAAAACATTTTAAAAATTAAAAAAAAAAGAAGCTGGTGATCAGAAAAGTACCAGGTAAGAAAATTCCAACAAAAAAAGAATTTGAAGATAAAAGGGTTGGTCATCAATGTCAAATGATACAGAGATTAAGAGAGAGATGAAAACTGAAAAAGAGCCAGTGGATAGCATAATTAGATCATTAATGATATGCAAAAGAACATTTTTAATATATCTGTTCTAAGACTGGAGATGAAAAGGAGAGAAGTCATGCTGCAAGACACTGAAAGTGTCATGGGGTGAAAAAATAAAAACACCATTCAAGCAAAAGGGCTGGCAGGATGACAGAACAAAGTGAAAATGGAAGCTTGAGAATTCTAACAGCATTTAAACAAGTTGCCAAGTCTCAGTCTATGATAATTAGACAGAAAGATATCAATATATCAACCCCGAGAAGCTACAACATACTCACTAAAAGGTCAGTTGGGGGGGGGGGGGCGGCGAAACTCCCAACATATTAAATAATAACATCATACAAAATACTATGCACTTTGTTAAAGGACACCACAGAAGGTAGTCAATGATTATGAAGATCACCAATGACATTAAGTAAAAATAAGATGTTTCAATCAAAACTACTCTTTAACAGTGAGCTGCTATTTCATACTTATTGAAGGCCTGAGACTGAAAGTTCATGGTATTCTGGAAACCGGTATCAAGGCAGATCTCACAAGTAACAGAGGCGCATCATCTAAGGATCTTTTTCACATTAAGAATCCTATTAGAAAGAAAACACTAAAAGGTAATTGAATTTCCCTCAGTTATCTTCATCTCTGTCAGCTCCTGCTACAATAACTTACTCTCCAGAGCAGAGATAACTCAATTCTGTCCAGCAAGCATATGTTATGAATCTCCAAAGCAAACTTGTCTAAATCATTCTGGTCTTCTATCAAGGTTGGCTGTGGATATGAACTCTGACAGAAAGCAAACAAATTTATTTTTATCTTTTCAATAATTCACTTCTTCATGCTTGATGGAAGAAATCATGAGACAAATATATGATCTGCAGTTATGTTACAAAGTAAGCTGAAATGTTTCCATGACTTAAACAATAAGACTTAATTAATCACTCTTAAATACAAAGAAAATAGTATCTACATATAGAACGGGTAAATTACCTGAGGTTTCAATTTTATATAGTTATCTCTAACAGTTTGAGTTCAAGTAAAAGAATACTATTAATCAGACACTATTAACTATATCACAAATGCTATTTCAACTATTTCATCTTTAAATAGCTTTTAATAAAACATTTTAGAAAATACAATGGGAAATTCATTCTCAAAAAAGATCATCAACAGTATAATTTAAATAATAGTTCTTACAATGAAATGTATTTCCTATCTATATTCTAAGCCAGCATTTTATAACAAAAAGGAAAAAAAACTCAAAAAATAAAAGGTATAGTATTAGAAATTAGTATCAAATATTCTGTAAGTTTGAGTTTCTTAATTTAAATTAAAATCTACATAACACCAAGATTATTTGAAACACAAACTAATCCAATTCAAGTAGGTGATGAACATAACCATTTTAAGCCACATTATAAAACTATGTAAAATTACCTTTATATAAAAAAACTTACATAAAATAAAGTTATGTTTTGTCTAAATAAGACATTATAAAGAAATATAAATTTATATACAATGTATATAGGTATTAAAATATATATTACAATGCATGTCAAATGTATATAAATATATGTTTAGGTAAATATATTAAATATTTTAAGTTTATATTTATATACGTTATATATAAATTTGTATTTCTATAAAGTATCTTATTTATACAAGATTTGTTTATATATTTATGTATATATTAAGTTTTTGTATATATCTATGTAGATATATAAGTACATTTAAAGGTAAAATAATATTTATACTATAAAATTGCATTAAAAACCCAAAATACAAAATCTTACACTCTACAATAGACCTTTTATTAAGGTTTCATTACATCCATTTTACAGAAAGAAGAGAAGACACAGAGAGGCTCAGTGATTGTCGCCTAAGACTTTCCAATTAAACTGTGGAGCCTAGAAACTGAACATGTTTTCTAAGTCCATATTCCCGCTATAATATTGTTAACAAGTGTCAAATTTAGGTTACCTTAAACACCAGAGAGAACTCAAATAATACAGCCCACAATGTTCCTTGCAGTTTTTTAATATGAAGAGTGCTGATCTGTATTTTATAGTTCAAAATGTCTATTACTTCATTTCAAGCATAATAAGGACTTTTTGGACTGAGGAACTCAAAACTGTAATTTACAAGCCACCAATCATTATAACTTGAGATATAATTATAACCTATCACTTTTGCTGGTAATAGGTAGAAAATATTTCTGCACTGGCATTTTTCACTAAATGTAAGCCTTTATGTATCCCTAGGAACCAGCATTTCCACATTTAACCAGAAAAAAAGAAAAAGATTTGTTACGAAATGTGTAGGTTATGATGAACATTCATTTACTGAATAATTGTTTACTGAACACCTACTATTTATAAGGCAATGTGCCAGGTACTATGTATATATAGATACTTACCTTCCGAAAGCACAGAGAACAGTAAGACACAAATAATCATGCAAGAAAATACATGATTGCAAACAATTAGTAGATGCCATGAGAAATTATAACATAAAAATATAATTTAGACTTGCAATAGATGTTTGGTGGGGATAAGGGATGACAGCAGAGAAGACTTTTGTATAAAAGTGACACTTAAAAGTAAATCTGAAATAGGAATAGAAGTTAGGAGGAATAAAAGGGTTTTGTGACGACAGAATAAGGTAAAAAGAATACAGTATTTGATATGATGTGGGAATGACAGGTAGGGGACAGATTATATATATATGGTCTTGTGGACTATATAAAGGATTATAGGTTCACTCTATTTTAAATTTTATTTATTTAAGTAATCTCTACACTCAACATGGGGCTCAGACTCATGACCCTGAGGTCAAGAGTTGCACACTCTTCCTGCTGAGCCAGTCAGGCACCCCAAAGGCATTTGATGGTTTTATGCATGATCAGCACAAACATTCTGAAAAATTAGTTTCAGACTACTCTGGCTATTCTGTAGAATATGTAGAACACAAAGGAAATTCTGGTGGAGTTAAAAAAGACCCAATAAGAGATTATTTCATGTATTTTGGACTATAGATGTGATACTTAAGAAATAATGGTATTGACAACATATATTTAGAGGTAAAATAAATAGAACTTGATGATACAAAACTTGATGATAGAAGGGTGACTTGTGTGACCAAGTAAGTAAATGGAGGTGATATACACTCAGATGGGTAAAAATGGAGGAGATGATGGAAAACTTTCAGTTTTGGAAATTCTCCAAGAAAAATGGGAATGCTTATAAGAAATTTCAAGTAGAGGTAAAAAGAGTGGATAGTTCTATATGTGGGTCTGGCACTGAGAAGAGAAATCAAAGTTTAAGATACAAATGACAAAGCTGAAGATAATAAATTTGGACTAAGAAATGGGGGAAGATGATCCTCAAAAATAGTGTTAAAAAAGAAAGTTTGTATTAAAATTATGAAGACACACATTAAGAATGTTTCTCATTCACAGAAGAAAAGCTACAGTCTAGCCTAGCTCTTGATAACAGATAGTAAGTGAAAGTAAAAAAGATCTACCCAATTTCCTCCTTTACTTTTTCAGGTAGTTAATCTTTATATGTATCTTAAATTACTTTGACCCTAAACAAGGCAAAGAAGAATGGATATTTTATTCTCTATGGCAATCTATCTTCATGTATCAATAATGTGAGGGAAGATATAGACTCATTAATTAAAAGAAAAAGAGGTCCTTGTATGTTAGAGCTATGCTATTAAGACTCTGCTTAATTCAATGTGTCAGCTCAGTTGGATAACATATGCTATTATTACTAAGACCAAGTTTACACTTCTATCTCCATGAATGAGAGCTACACACCTTCCAATAAAATGACTTCATCACCACACACTGATCACTAATTCCAAGGAATTATCTCACAAAAACTTCTAGACGTAAAATACAAGCCTTAAGGTGGCTGGAGAGCTGAATTTCAGTATAAGCCCCAATGGAAAAGCAAGTACCTTACCTGAACATCTTATTAACTAGAGATCATTGATAATATATTTACATCCACAAAGAGGACAGTAGTTAAATCATGGGTTTCATTTATAGCATAGCAAACACACCAAAGGAGAAAGTAAAATCCAAGAGGTTAAATTTTTCATTCACAACAGAACCTCAGGAACTATACTAAAAACAGCAGTCACTGGTAGATCAAAGCAAAATGTCAAGTTTAGTAAGATTCACTATTTTCAAGAGAATATGTAAGAAAAGTTATTAGTAACTATGAAGGTCCTTCATATATGTTCAGCATTTATACAAATTGCTTCTAAACACATTTTGTATAACATTCTATTAAACTTTACTAAAGTACTGGTTATGTGGGACATTAATGACCCAAAGTAAAAATTATTTGTGCAATGTAACAAACAAAAGAACTGATGTGATGACATCAACAGGTTTTTAAAATGGCTCAGTATCACCAATCACTCTCTCTTCAACTCATGCCAAAGTTCACCCATTCATGTTAACAAAGTTTAGAAATACACTCATTAACAAAGTCCACCATTCTATAATGACACTTTATCGAGTCTATTTTTTATCATTAGGGAAGAAGAAGAACCTTTCATTCAACCTGTGTTGTACAATCAAGGAGAGGCAAACTGCTAGTGGTTAGAAGAGCAGAACTTGGAGCTTAGATTTGAAATCATTGAGCAATTCACTAACAATGCTCTTGTGTTTTTCTTTTTCATGGATAAAACAGGAATAATAAATAATGCTTATTTGGCCTACAGGTTATTATGAGGATTAAATGAATTATTACTGTATGAAAAGTGCTTAAACAGCACTTGACACATGATAAACATGCAATAAATCATACTTATTATTATTATTATTATTATTATTATTATTATTATTATCCCCATCCTCAAGGGGCACACAGTAAGTGCCAGGACTTGTAAGTAATCCTGTAAGAACAATGGCTATGAATTCTAAAGTTCCTAAGACTGTCCACATATACTAATATTCTGAGGATTCTATTAGGGGAATAAAAGGAAATATGAGCACAATTATTTGAATTTAAAAACCCTGAAAAGTCTAGAGACCCATCACACATTGTTCTAACCAAAATCTAGTGTAGGGTAAAACTTTACAAGTTTATCTTTAGGAGTACAGTTTGTAGGTTAAAGTCCCTCTTTAGAAATATTATAATTGCCATCTAAGAACTAAATTTTACACTAATGGGCAAGACAAAAGCAACAAAAAAAAATTATCGAATATAGCAAAATATTTACTGCCAAAAAATCCCCATGATAACAATTCTACTGGGCAAGACATATATATAAAAAAAAAAAATACGTAAAAAGCCTCAAAGAACACTACCAAACTACAACACAGCAAAATCAAAACACATTCCCCCGCTTAGGAAGTAGAAGACTTGTCCCATGCCATATACTATATCATACAGAAAATCAGGGGAAATACATAAAAACATTATGGCATAGAAAAGCCCTCAAAAAAAACCACGCATAAAATTAATACCACAGTTCTATATAATAAAATCATAAAACTTTGTGGATGTATTGCTAATCATTTCTATAAAGAACCATTATCATGATTTCTTAGTCATCATTATCTAGAAGAAACACTATTTGCTATATGGATAGAGGAAAAAAAATAGAATGTTGCATTTTGCAGTCCAATTTCCAAGAGGCAACATTCCTCACAAATTTTTCCTATGAAGAGTAACTCATACATTCATATAAAATCACTCACAAAAATGATAAAAAACGATATAACAAGTAAAGGAGTCCAGAAAATTGTTTTTCAGACTTTGTCTTTGCAATACTTAGATGAGATAGAATTTTAACAAAAAGAAGAGCATTACGTAATGATAAAAGTATCAAAACAAGAAGTTAATATAACAATTGTAAATATCTATGCACCAAACACTGGAGCACTTAAATACATAAAGCAAATATTACCTGACATAAGGGGAGAAACTGATAGTCACACAACAACAGTAGGGCACTTTTTTTTAATATGAAATTTATGGTCAAATTGGATTCCATACAACACCCAGTGCTCATCCCAACAGGTGTCCTCCTCAATACCCATCACCCACTTTCCCCTCCTTCCCACCCCCCCATCAACCCTCAGTTTATTCTCAGTTTTTAAGAGTCTCTTATGGTTAGCCTCCTTCCCTCTCTAACTTTTCTTTTTCCCCTTCCCCTCCCCCATGGTCTTCTGTTAAGTTTCTCAGGATCCATATAACAGTGAAAACATATGGTATCTGCTTTCTCTGTATGACTTATTTCATTTAGCATAACACTCTCCAGTTCCATCCACGTTGCTACAAAAGACCATATTTCATTCTTTCTCATTGTCAAGTAGTATTCCATTGTATATATAAACCACAACTTCGTTATACATTCATCAGCTGATGACATTTAGGCTCTTTCCATAATTTCACTATTGTTGAAAGTGCTGCTGTAAACATTGGGGTACAAGTGCCCCTATGCATCAGCACTCCTGTATCCCTTGGGTAAATTCCTAGCAGTGCTATTGCTGGGTCATAGGGTAGATCTATTTTTAATTTTTTGAGGAACCTCCATACTGTTTTCCAGAGCAGCTGCACTAGTTTGCATTCCCACCAAGAGTACAAGACGGTTCCTGTTTCTCCACATCCTCTCCAGCATCTATACTTCCCTGATTTGTTCATTTTAGCCACTCTGACTGGCGTAAGGTGATATCTCAGTGTGGTTTTGATTTGAATTTCCCTGATGAGGAGTGACGTTGAGCATGTTTTCATGTACCTGTTGGCCATCTGGAATTCTTCTTTAGAGAAGTGACTATTCATATCTTTTGCCCATTTCTTCACTGGATTATATTTTTTTTGGATGTGGAGTTTGGTGAGTTCCTTATAGATTTTGGATACTAGCCCTATGTCCGATACGTAATTTCCCATTCCATCAGTTGCCTTTTAGCTTTGCTGATTGTTTCTTTTGCAGTGCACAAGCTTTTTATTTTCATGAGGTCCCAATAGTTCATTTTTGCTTTTAATTCCCTTGCCTTTGGAGATGTGTCAAATAAGAAATTGCTACAGCTGAGGTCAGAGAGGTTTTTTTCTTGCTTTCTCTTCTAGGGTTTTGATGGTTACCTGTCTCATATTCAGGTCCTTCATTCATTTTGAGTTTATTTTTGTGAATGGTGTAAGAAAGTGGTCTAGTTTCATTCTTCTGCAAGTTGCTGTCCAGTTCTCCCAGCACCATTTGTTATAGAGACTTTTTTCCATTGGATATTCTTTCCTGTTTTGTCAAAGATTAGCTGGCCATACTTTTGTGGGTCCAATTCTGGAGTCTCTATCCTATTCCATTGGTCTATGTGTCTGTTTTTGTGCCAATACAATGCTATCTTGATGATTACAGCTTTGTAGTAGAGGCTGAAGTCTGGGATTGTGATGCCTCCTGCTTTGGCCTTCTTCTTTAATATTACTTTGGCTACTTGGGGTCTTTTGTGGTTCGATACAAATTTTAGGATTGCTTGTTCTAGCTTCGAGAAGAATGCTGGTGCAACTTTGATTAGGATTGCATTGAATGTGTAGATTACTTTGGGTAGTATTGACATTTTAACAATATTCTTTCAATCCATGAACATGAAATGTTTTTCCATTTCTTTGTATCTTCTTCAATTTCCTTCAAAGCTTTCTACAGTTTTAGCATACGGATCTTTTACATCTTTGGTTAGGTTTATTCTTAGGTATTTTATGATTTTTGGTGCAATTGTGAATGGGATCAGTTTCTTTATTTGTCTTTCTGTTGCTTCATTATTAGTATATAAGAATGCAACTGATTTCTGTACATTGATTTTGTATCCTACGACTTTGCTGAATTCATGAATCAGTTCTAGCAGACTTTTGGTGGAGTCTCATATGATCTGCAAAAAGTGAAAGCTTGACTTCATCTTTGCCAATTTTGATGCCTTTGATTTCCTTTTGTGGTCTGACTGCTGATGCTAACACTTTCAACACTATGTTAAACAACAGCAGTTAGAGTGGACATCCCTGTCATGTTCTTGATCTCAGGGGGAAAGCTCTAAGTTTTTCCCCATTGAGGATGATATTAGCTGTGGGCTTTTAATAAATGGCTTTTATGATGTTTAAGTATGTTCCTTCTATCCTGACTTTCTCAAGAGTTTTTATTAAGAAACGATGCTGAATTTTGTCATATGCTTCTTCTGCATGGATTGACAGGATCATATAGTTATCTTTTCTTTTATTAATGTTCAAGTTGATTGATTTGTGAATATTGAAACAGCCCTACAGCCCAGGAATGAATCCCACTTGATCATGGTGAATAATTCTTTTTATATGCCGTTGAATTCGATTTGCTAATATCTTATTGAGAATTTTTGCATCCATGTTCATCAGGGATATTGGCCTGTAGTTCGCTTTTTTTGCTGGGTCTCTGTCTGGTTTGGGAATCAAAGTAATACTGGCCAAAGAATGAGTCTGGAAGTTTTCCTTCCCTTTCTATTTTTGGAACACCTTGAGAAGGATAGATATTATCTCTGCTTTAAATGTCAGGTAGAATTCCCCAGGGAAGCCATCTGGTCCTGGACTCTTATTTGTTGGGAGATTTTTGATAACTGATTCAATCTCTTTGCTGGTTATGGGTCTGTTCAAATTTTCTATTTCTTCCTGTTTGAATTTTGGAAGTGTGTGGGTGCTTAGGAATTTGTCCATTTCTTCCAGGTTGGCCAGTTTGTTGGCATATAATTTTTCATAGTATTCCCTGATAATTGCTCATATTTCTGAGGGATTGGTTGTAATAATTCCATTTTCATTCATGATTTTAACTATTTGGGTCCTCTCCCTTTTCTTTTTGAGAAGCTTGGCTAGAGGTTTATCAATTTTGTTTATTTTTTCAAAAAACCAACTCTTGGTTTTATTGATCTGCTCTACGGTTTTTTTTAGATTCTATATTATTTCTATTCTGATCTGTATTATTTCTGTTCTTCTGCTGGGTTTGGGGTTCTTTGCTGTTTTGCTTCTATTTCCTTTAGGTGTGCTGTTAGATTTTGTATTTGGGATTTTTCTTGTTTCTTGAGATAGGCCTGGATTGCAATGTATTTTCCTCTCAGGACTGCCTTTGCTGCATCCCAAAGTATTTGGGTTGTTCTATTTTCATTTTCATTTGTTTCCATATATTTTTTAATTTCTTCTCTAATTGCCTGGTTGACCCATTCATTCTTTAATAGAGTGTTCTTTAACCTCCATGCTTTTGGAGGTTTTCCAGACTTTTCCCTGTGGTTGATTTCAACCTTCATAGCATTGTGGTCTGAAAGTATGCATGGTATGATCTCAATTCTTGTGTACTTATGAAGGGCTGTTTTGTGACCCAGTATGTGATCTACCTTGGAGAATGTTCCATGTGCACTCGAGAAGAAAGTATGTTCTGTTGCTTTGGGATGCAGAGTTCTAACTATATCTGTCAAGTCCATCTGATCCAATATATCATTCAGGGCCTTTGTTTCTTTATTGACCATGTGTCTAGATGATCTATCCATTGGTGTAAGTGGGGTGTTAAAGTCCCCTGCAATTACCACATTCTTATCAATAAGGTTGCTTATATTTGTGACTGTTTTATATATTTGGGGCCTCCCGTATTCGGCGCATAGACATTTATAATTGTTAGCTCTTCCTGATGGATAGACCCTGTAATTATTATATAATGCCCTTCTTCATCTCGTTACAGCCTTTAATGTAAAGTCTAGTTTGTCTGATATAAGTATGGCTGCTGCAGCTTTCTTTTGACTTCCAGTGGCAAGATGAATAGTTCTCCATCCTCTCACTCTCAATCTGAAGGTGCCCTCAGGTCTAAAATGAGTCTCTTGTAGACAGCAAATAGATGGGTCTTGTTTTTATCCATTGTGATACCCTATGTCTTTTGGTTGGAGCATTTAATCCATTTACATTGTGTTATTATTGAAAGATATGGGTTTAGGTTCATTGTGATGTCTGTAGTTTTCGTGCTTGTAGTGATGTCTCTGGTCCTTTGTGGTCCTTACAACATTTCACTCACAGAAACCCCTTAGGATCTCTTGTAGGGCTGGTTTAGTGGTGATGAATTCCTTCAGTTTTTGTTTGTTTGGGAAGATCTTTATCTCTCCTTCTATTCTGAATGACAGAATTGCTGGATAAAGGATTCTTGATTCTTGGCTGCATTTTTTTTTTCTGTTCATCATATTGAAGATTTCCTGCCATTCCTTTCTGGCCTGCCAAGTTTCGGTAGGTAGGTCTGCTACCACCCTTATGTGTCTACCTTTGTATGTTAGGGTCTGTTTATCCCTAGCTGCTTTCAGAATTCTCTCTTTATCCTTGTATTTTGCCAGTTTTACTATGGTATGTCCTGCAGAAGATCGATTCAAGTTACGTCTGAAGGGAGTTCTCTGTGCCTCTTGTATTTCAGTGCTTTTTCCTTCCCCAGATCAGGGAAAATCTCAGCTATGATTTGTTCAAGTACACCTTCAGCCCCTTTCTCTCTCTCTTCCTCTTCTGGAATTCCTATGATACAGATATTGTTCTGTTTGATTGCATCACTTAGTTCTCTAATTTTCCCCTCATACTCCCGGATTTTTTTTATCTCTCTTTTTCTCAGCTTCCTCTTTTTCCATAATTTTATCATCTAATACACCTATTCTCTCCTCTGCCACTTCAATTTGAGCTGTGGTCACCTCCATTTTATTTTGCACCTCATTTATAGCATTTTTTAACTCCTCATGACTATTTCTTAGTCCTTGGATCTCTGTTACAAAAGATTCTCTGCTGTCCTCTATGCTTTCTTCAAGCCCAGCAATTAATTTTATGACTATTATTCTAATAGTCCGCTATATTGCTTGTTCCACTATATTGCTTAAATCGGTTTTGATCACTTCATTAGCTGTGGCTACTTCCTGGAGTTTCTTTTCAGGAGAATTCTTCTGTCTTGTCATTCTGGGTAGCCCCCACGGTACCTCCAAACTGCAGGGCACTTCCCCTGTGCTGTTCAGAGTAACTTGTGTTGGTGGGCGGGGCTGCAGGCTGACCCAATGTCTGTCCCCAGCCCACCGCTGAGGCCACAGTCAGACTGGTGTGTACCTTATCTTCCCCTCTCCCAAGGGCAGGACTCACTGTGGAGTGTTGTGGCCCCTTTCTGGGCTGCTTGCACACTGCCAGGCTTGTGGTGCTGCTTCCATGGGATCTGGCCATGGGCGTATTAGACGGGGTGGATCCACAAGATGCACAGGGGCAGGAGGGGAAGGCTTAGCTCGCTTTGCCATTGGTGGTCCCCTGTGGGACGGGCCCTGCAGCACCAGGAAGGAGGCAGACCCTGCCAAGCGATGGATCCACAGAAGCACAGCGTTGGGCGTTTGCGCAGTGCAAGCACGTTCGGTGACAGGAACTGGTTCCCTTTGGAATTTCGGCTGGGGGATGGGAAAGGGAAATGGCGCTTGCCAGCACCAAGCTCTGTCCTTCCGGGGATCAACAACTCTCCCTCCTGGCATCCTCTCGCCCTCCCCGCTCTCCGAGAGCAGACCTATTGACTTTTAACATTCCAGATGTTAAGTCTCGCTGGCTGTCAGAACTCATGCAGTCAGCACCTCCGCTTTTGCAAACCAGTCTTAGGGGGCTCTGCCTTGCCTGGTGGGCTGCCCCTCCACCGCCCCGGCTCCATCCCGCCAGTCTGTGTAGCACGCACCACCTCTCCACTCATCCTACCCTCTTCCATGGGCCTCTTGTCTACACTTGACTCTGGAGAGTCTGTTCTGCTAGTCTTCTGGCGGTTTTCTGGGTTATTTAGGCAGATGTGGGTGGAATCTAAGTAATCAGCAGGACAAGGTGAGGGCAGAGTCCTCCTACCCTGCCATCTTCCTCTTGTTTCCTATATACAACCTCAAGGAGAGTGTAGTGATGGTGGGAGCCAATGGGAAGATTCTGAAGAAGAGACAGTTGAGTTTAAATCAATTCCTCACTGATGATGACCTGGGAGCCATTGCCAATGAAGTAGAAGAAGGTAAGAAGTCAAGTGCAAATAATATCTTTGTTTTCCAGTTTTAAGCACCTTGTTTTTTTTAGAGTTCCTGTGAACCTTAGGGTCTGAGAGGAGTAGGGCGTTCCTGTCTATGCAGGACCAGCAGGTTTCCGTGACTGACTCCACAACCACCCTCCCAATGTTCCTCAGAAAGGACCAGCCCAACAGTAGGGCACTTTAATAACCTGCTTACATCAATGGATAGAATATTCAGGCAGGAAATCAATAAGGAAACAGTGACTTTGAAGGACACAACAGATAGATACAAAGGGCAAGATGCAGCAACATAGACTACCTCCAAAGTAAAAACAGCTAAAATAAACAATATAAACTTCCACCTAAAGGAATTAGAATAAGAAGAACAAAACAACCCAAGATGAGTAGAAAGAAAGAAAGAATAAAGATCAGAGCAGAAATAAGTAACAGAGACTAAAAAAATGACAGAAAAGATTCACGAAACCAGGGTTGGTTCTTTGAAAGGATAAACAACATTCATAAGCCCTTAGCCATACTCATCAAGAAAAAATGAGAAAGGATCCAAATAAATAAGAAATGACAGAAGTTAACAACTGACACCACAGTAATACAAATAATTATAAAAGAATATTATGAAAAATTATATGCCTACAAATTTAAGAACCTAGAATGAATAAATTCATAGAAACATACAATCTTACAGAGCTAAATCAAAAACAAATTTTAAAAATGTGAATAGGCCATTTACTAGTAACAAAATAGGTTATCAAAGCACTACCAAAAGATAAAAGCCCAAGACCAGATTCACAGATGAATTCTACCAAATATTTAAAGAATACTTTAAATACTACTTACTCAAACTACTCCAGAAATAAAAGAGGAAAGAAAGCTTTCAAATACATGCTGCAAGGCCACTCCAAAACAAAAGACAACACACACACACACAAAATAAAACTACAGGCCAATATCCCTTAAAACCACCAAACTTAAGCATTTTAAATTTGAAATATAAAGATCAAAGCCAAAGAGTATAGGAGGAAATGAATATTGAATTAAAAAGCCAACAGAAGCAGATGTGTGCTTTTTCACATAAAAACCACAATGTTTAGAGGATTTACTATATAGGAGCACATCCGGTTACCAAAACATAAATACATATTTGTAATTTATATATATATATATATATATATATATATATACACACACACACACACACACACACACACACACACATATATATACACACACACACACATGTATACACACATAATTGCCAAGATATTAACGAAAGACTGCATCACAGACATTTCATTGGAAATACTGGTAAAATGTGGCTAAGACAACAGTTCAGATATAACTTTCCAATGAGACCAGAACATGATGTATTCAAGATCTAATTTATGAAGCTCTAAGAACAAAGTAACTAGCTAAGCTTTTTTCAATACAACTTGAAAACTGCAGAGATACTGCTTACATGACAATTTTTTTAGAATAAGTGAACATAACAAAAAAAATCCTTTTTTAGCTTCGATAATGACAAACACATCTAGCTCTAAACACTATAAAATTACGAAGAATTATATCATCATCAAATATGGAATTTACCTTTTGTTTAGGAAATGTTCTGCCAGCATAGTTCTAACAGTTAAGAAAATGTTCTGGGGTAATTACGAAGATTTAAGAAGAGCATGGCAGTTTTATCTATTAAGTCTTGTTACCAATATAAAAAAAAAAGTCACCTAAACTATAGTGTATTTAGTGATGAAAAAAATTGAGAATTACCTTAAGATTATCATATTAAGTATGAGATTTTTCTATCTATATTACATGGCAATCTGAAAGCTGACAAAAAGGTTATTGCATGCCTGTATATCTATGATGGTTTATGAGGGAAAATATGTCCCAAGAAAATATTTAAACCATTACTTCTAAAGATGTCAATTGGATATAGCAACGTCAGTCTGATATATTCACTATATGTAATTATCTTACATACTACATGCTTTTCAGAGTCAGATAAGATTGAAAAGCAAAGAAAAAGTTAAAAACTTGTAACAATAGAGCTTATATAGATTTTTATGACCTATTCCATAATTTAACAATAATCAACAAAGTAGCTGATCCTCTTGACATTGTGCTTGTAAAAAGTTATTGCCAAACACCTAAAATATGTAGCAGAATGTTTTAAAATTTTTCTTCATCAAAAGAAGATCCGAGTATAGAAAATTCATGGCTGTAAAATCCATTTATTTAATCAAAAGATAGTGTAAATTCAAGTATGAATTTACAGGGCAATTGGAACCAATCATGATGAAGAAATGAAAATAAATTTTGAACAAAAAGCATCTTTTGCTTCACTTTGTATGAAAGTGGAAATTGAGTGTCTTAAACTGTTGAGACTGCTTTAAAATCTCTTCTTCCACTTTCATCAATGTAAGATTTCCTCCCATTTGTCCATTTATTCACTCCTATCCAACAATACTGGCTTTCTTACTATTCTTCAAATGTACCAGGCATGCACCTGTCTGAAAGCTTTTGTAGTATTTGTTCCTTTGTCTGCAACATTCTTCCCTCTTCCATCGACATCAGTTACTTATTCACCCCATTTAAACTGCCTTTTAACTGAGGGCCTATCAGCCTATTTTAAATGACGATACTACCTCTCATTTTCCTCCAGAGTATTTCTATACAATCTCCTTAGAATCACCACCTTAAGCACTATATTATTTACTTAGTTTTACTGTTTATAGTCTGTTTTCCCTCCAAAGCAGGTAAATTTTGTGACCAGGTATTTATATCAGTTTTGGAATTTCTTTTATTCCGAGGCCCAGAACAGTGCTTCATATAGGGTAAATTGCTCACTAAATATTTCTTAAGTGAATGTATAGAGACTCTGAGAGAAGAAAAAGATCAGGAAGTTAAAACAGATGAAAGATTAGTGTGATTAATGCAAACAATAAGGGGAGAGCAGAAGTTGAAATAAGAAAAAGACAGGAATCAGATCATGCAGGATGGACCTCAAAAGTTGTTAAGGACTTTGATTTAACATGCAATAGAAAATCATTGAAATTTGTAAGGTAGCAGATAATATGACCCACTCCATGTTTCAGAATCATTTGTACTGATATGTAGGAAAACATGTGAATGGAGTAAAATTAAATACAGGAGGCTACCGGCATAATCCAGATGAATAGTGGTAATCCTAGGTGAGGCAGATGATATAAGAAATGTAATTTAAAGACAAATTATAAAGACTGAATTTCCAGAATGTTTGAATGTATAGCAGGAGAGAAAAAATAATTAAAGGATGACTCTTAGCTTTCTGATTCGATAGATTGACAGTACAGGAAAACCAAGAGTCCTTTCAAAATGTATTAAGTCTGATGTAATCAAGATAATAGTGCCTCACATTTATTGTTTACTATTATGTCAGACATTGTTCTCAGTGCTCTATACAGATCTCATTTAATTGCCACAACAATTCTATTATAATTCTCATTTCCACAAATGAGGGACCTGAGAACTGAGAAGTTTGAACCTTTTTAAGAAACATTAAAATGCTGAAATATATTACAGTCCCTATCAAACCTAGGAAATTTGATCAAGAGTGCATGCTCTTAAAACTCAGGCTACACTGTACTATGATGTTTGTGAAAAATCCAAGTAGGTATGTAAAATAAGGTTAAATAAATAAGTCTAGCATTCAGCAAAGGAATTTGGATCAAAGACATAGATTTCAAAATTACTGGACTAAAGATAGCATTGAAGAGCTATGGAAACAGATTACAGTACTTAGCAAAGGAATGGAAACACATAAGAGAAGGTTTTGGGTAAAGCCCCAAGGAACTTCAACATTTAAAGCCTGTGTAGAGAAAATAAGAGCAAGTGAGAAGTGATTAGTAAACAGAGAATAGGATTCTGATAAAAATCAAGACAGGAGAAGGCAGTCAACAACTTTCAATATTGAGATAAGGTTTATTAATGAAAACAAAGATAGGTGAAGAGTGGTTTGGTTACCCTGAAGTCATTGGCGATTCCTGGAGATGTCAAGGGGGAAACGGTGGTGGGAGAAGCCTGACTGACTATCATGAAGGTACAGTGCCATGAGTAAACTCAGAGAAAAGAGAGATGATGCTTGCCGAAAAGTAATTTAAAGACTATTAGGCTAAATGAAAAATTGGAAGCACAACAGTAGAGTCAAGAGAAAGTTCTGAGTTTGTTTTTAGTTTATTTAAAGATGGAAAATATTATAACATGCTCCAGTGCTTTCCCACGAGAAAAGGGAAGATTGATTCAGAAAAGAGAAGAGAAAAGTGAATTAGCAAAGTCGTGAGAAGTGGGAGTAGGGAAGGGCTCCAAAATACAGCCAAAAGGATTGGTTACTGAAGGAAGTGGGGCTCTCTAACAGGAAGGAACAAATATATATTCATTAATTGGGTGATGGACAGACTTGGCATTCATTTCAATCTGATGAGATATACTTCTGCAAATAAATATGATGTAAGGACCTCAGATGACAATATGTGTAGAATGGGGCATTTGATTTTGAGGTGGGAGCAAAAAGTATGAATGAAATAATTTGGGGTATGGGAATTCAGGCCTTCCAGAGAAAATTAGTAGGATAAATGGTAATTACTAAATGCCTATTTATGAATGGAATGGTAAATGAATTAGTTCAGATGGGTACCTAGCAAAAGATTCAATAATAGTTGTTAAAATGCCTTGGTATGCTTCTCATCTGCTACGATCTGTGACTCATGTAGAGTACTAGTATGTATCCGCTAAAGACATCCAAATATAGCTCTCATATCCAGATAAATCTTATCTAGTCATTAAATCTATATTCACAAATTACTACCAGATAAATTAATCTATAATACCCCCAAAATCAAACCCTCAACATTCCCAAACTATTCTCAAATTTCCCTCCAACATGTTCTTTCACATAATTTCCTAATCCAAGAGGATTATAGAATCTAGCAGCCTAGGTGAAACACTTTTAAGTCTTCTACAATACTCATTATATTCAACTGCACCACATACTCAAAGTTATTTTTTAAAATAATTTTTTAAAGTGATATTCACATAAAATTAGCTTCTTAAAGTGCACAATTCAGTGGCACTGATCACATTAACAGTGTTGTGGAACCACCCTATTTATCTGGTTACAAAATATTTCCATTACTCTAAAGTCAGTCTTTTATCTATTAAGCAGTTTCTTCATATTCTCCACTCCACAGCCATTGGTAACCACTAATCTTCATTCTATCTCTATGGATTTAACTACTCTGGATATTTCATATAAATGATTTACACAATACAATTTTGTTTCTGGCTTCTTCCACTTAACATAAAGTTTTGAGATTCATCTACATTATAGCATGTATCAGTACTTTGTTCCCTTTTTTCAGCTACATAATATTCCATGCAGGTGCAGAGCATTATTTGTTTTTTTTTTGTTTTGTTTTTTTTTAATATGTATGTATGTATGTATGTATTTATTTATTTATTTATTTATTTAATATATGAAATTTACTGTCAAATTGGTTTCCATACAACACCCAGTGCTCATCCCAAAAGGTATTATTTGTTTATCCATTCATCTTTTTGGTTGTTTTATACCTTCTGGCTATTGTGAATACTGCTTCTATGAACATTGTTATATTAGAGTTCTCCAGATAAATAGAACCAATAAGATATATATGAAGAGTCTCATTAAAGGAATTGGTTCATGGTACTATCAAGGTCAAGAAGCCCTACAATCTGCCCTCTGAAAGCTGGAGTACCAGGAAAAGTTGGTGATTTAATTTAATGTCGGAGTTGGGGAGGATGATGGTGTAAGTCCCCATGTGAGTCTGAAAACCTGAGAACAAGGAGCACCAAAGTCCAAGGGCAGAAGAAGATGAAGACTCCAATTAAGCAGAGACAGTGAATTTGCCCTCACTCACCTTTCTGAGCTTTTTAAGCCTTCAGTGGACTGGATGGTGCCCTGGAACTGATGAGAGTGATCTTCCTTTATGCAGTCCACTTATTCAATGCTAATGTCTTCTGGAGATGCCCACACAGAGGCACCTAGAAATAATATTTTACCAGATATCTGGGATCCCTTAGCCTAGTCAAGTTAATACATAAAATAAACCACACATGTATGCACATGTACTTGTTTTGAGTAACCATCTTCAGCTCTATTGAGTATACAACCTAGAGTGGAAATCCCAGGTCATATGGTAATTATCTTAAATTTCTGAAGAATTGCTAAATGGTTTCCACAGCAGCTATACCATTTTACATTCCCAAACAGTGAAATGGGGGTTCTAATATTACCATATCTTCACTCACATTTGTTACCGACTACCTTTTTTTATTTTAGCCATCCTAGTAGAAATAAAGTGGCATCTCATTGTGGTTTTGATTTGCATTTCCTTAATGACTAACATTGTTGAGACCTTTCCATGTGTTTGTTGGTCATTTTATGTATCTTCTTTAGAGGAAAGTCTGAGTTTTTTGCCCACTTTTCACTTGGTTTGTTGTTGTTGAGCTGAATTTTTAACATATTCTAGATAAGAGGCCCTTATGGAATATAGATTTGCAAATAATTTTTCCCACTCTATAGGGTTATCTTTTCACTTTCTTTTCAGATTTTTCAAGATTTTATCTTTAAGTAGTCTCTACAACCCGACATGAGGTTCAAACTGAAAACCCTGAGATCAAGAGTTGCATGTTCTACTGACTGAGCCAGCCTTGTGCCTCTTCACTTTCTTGATAACATCTTGGGATGTACAGAGATTCAAATTTTGATGCCATCCAATTGTCTACTTTTTCTTTGGTTGCTTGTCCTTTGGTGTCATATCCACATCCAAAGACATGAAGATTTACCACTGTATTTTCTTCTAAGAGTTTAAAATTTATCTCTAATATTGAGGTCACAGATCCATTTTGAATTAATCATTTATATGGTATAAAGGAACGGGTCAACTTTCTTCTTCTGCATGTAGATATTCAGGTGTCTCAGCACTATTTGTTGAAAAGCTATTTTTTTCACCCTTGTCAAAAATCAATTGACCTGAAGAGAGAGGGAAGATGGCGGCGTAGGAGGACACTGGGCTCACCGCGCGTCCTGCTGATCACTTAGATTCTATCTACACCTGCCTAAATAACCCAGAAAACCGCCAGAGGATTAGCAGAACGGAGTCTCCGGAGCCAAGCGCAGACGAGAGGCCCACGGAAGAGAGTAGGAAGGGCGGAGAGGCGGTACGCGCTCCACGGACTGGCGGGAGGGAGCGGGGGCGGAGGGGCAGCTCGCCAGCCAAGCAGAACCCCCGAGTCTGGCAGGCAAAAGCGGAGGGGCCGGAGGGACTGTGTTCCGACAGCAAGCGTGACTTAGCGTCTGGGAGGTCATAAGTTAACAGCTCTGCTCAGAAAGGAGGAAGGCTGGAGGACAAAGGAGGGAGAGTTGCTGAGCCCCCGGACGACAGAGCTCAGTTTGGTGGGGAACAAAGGCGCTCGCCAGCGCCATCTCCCCCGCCCATCCCCCAGCCAAAATCCCAAAGGGAACCGGTTCCTGCCAGGGAACTTGCTCGCTCCACGCAAACACCCAACTCTGTGCTTCTGCGGAGCCAAACCTCCGGCAGCGGATCTGACTCCCTCCCACTGCCACAGGACCTCTCCTGAAGTGGATCACCTAAGGAGAAGCGAGCTAAGCCTACCCCTCCTGCCCCCGTGCACCTTGCCTACCCACCCCAGCTAATACACCAGATCCCCAGCACCACAAGCCTGGCAGTGTGCAAGTAGCCCAGACAGGCCACACCACCCCACAGTGAATCCCGCCCCTAGGAGAGGGGAAGAGAAGGCACACACCAGTCTGACTGTGGCCCCAGCGGTGGGCTGGGGGCAGACATCAGGTCTGACTGCGGCCCCGCCCACCAACTCCAGGTATACACCACAGCACAGGGGAAGTGCCCCGCAGGTCCGTACCACTCCAGGGACTGTCCAAAATGACGAAACGGAAGAATTCCCCTCAGAAAAAAGTCCAGGAAATAACAACAGCTAACGAACTGATCAAAAAGGATTTAAACAATATAACAGAAAGTGAATTTAGAATAATAGTCATAAAATTAATCGCTGGGCTTGAAAACAGTATAGAGGACAGCAGAGAATCTCTTGCTACAGAGATCAAGGGACTAAGGAACAGTCATGAGGAGCTGAAAAGCGTTTTAAACGAAATGCAAAACAAAATGGAAACGACGACGGCTCGGATTGAAGAGGCAGAGGAGAGAATAGGTGAACTAGAAAATAAAATTATGGAAAAAGAGGAAGCTGAGAGAAAGAGAGATAAAAAATCCAGGGGTATGAGGGGAAAATTAGAGAACTAAGTGATACACTAAAAAGAAATAATATACGCATAATTGGTATCCCAGAGGAGGAAGAGAGAGGGAAAGGTGCTGAAGGGGTACTTGAAGAAATTATAGCTGAGAACTTCCCTGAACTGGGGAAGGAAAAAGGCATTGAAATCCAAGAGGCACAGAGAACTCCCTTCAGACGTAACTTGAATCGATCTTCTGCACGACATATCATAGTGAAACTGGCAAAATACAAGGATAAAGAGAAAATTCTGAAAGCAGCAAGGGATAAACGTGCCCTCACATATAAAGGGAGACCTATAAGACTCGTGACTGATCTCTCTTTTGAAACTTGGCAGGCCAGAAAGAATTGGCACGATATCTTCAGTGTGCTAAACAGAAAAAAATATGCAGCCGAGAATCCTTTATCCAGCAAGTCTGTCATTTAGAATAGAAGGAGACATAAAGGTCTTCCCAAACAAACAAAAACTGAAGGAATTCGTCACCACTAAACCAGCCCTACAAGAGATCCTAAGGGGGCTCCTGTGAGACAAAGTACCAGAGACATCACTACAAGCATAAAACATACAGACATCACGATGACTCTAAACCTGTATCTTTCTATAATAACACTGAATGTAAATGGATTAAATGGGCCAACCAAAAGACATAGGGTATCAGAATGGATAAAAAAACAAGACCCATCTATTTGCTGTCTACAAGAGACTCATTTTAGATCTGAGGACACCTTTAGATTGAGAGTGAGGGGATGGAGAACTATTTATCATGCTCCTGGAAGCCAAAAGAAAGCTGGAGTAGCCATACTTATATCAGACAAACTAGACTTTAAATTAAAGGCTGTAACAAGAGATGAAGAAGGGCATTATATAATAATTACAGGGTCTATCCATCAGGAAGAGCTAACAATTATAAATGTCTATGCGCCGAATACGGGAGGCCCCAAATATATAAAACAATTACTCATAAACATAAGCAACCTTATTGATAAGAATGTGGTAATTGCAGGGGACTTTAACACCCCACTTACACCAATGGATAGATCATCTAGACACACGGTCAATAAAGAAACAAAGGCCCTGAATGATATATTGGATCAGATGGACTTGACAGATATATTTAGAACTCTGCATCCCAAAGCGACAGAATATACTTTCTTCTCAAGTGCACACGGAACATTCTCCAAGATAGATCATATACTGGGTCACAAAACAGCCCTTCATAAGTTTACAAGAATTGAAATTATACCATGCATACGTCCAGACCACAATGCTATGAAGCTTGAAATCAACCACAGGAAAAAGTCTGGAAAACCTCCAAAAGCATGGAGGTTAAAGAACACCCTACTAACGAATGAGTGGGTCAACCAGGCAATTAGAGAAGAAATTAAAAAATATATGGAAACAAACGAAAATGAAAATACAACAATCCAGACACTTTGGGATGCAGCGAAGGCAGTCCTGAGAGGAAAATACATCGCAATCCAGGCCTATCTCAAGAAACAAGAAAAATCCCAAATACAAAATCTAACAGCACACCTAAAGGAAATAGAAGCAGAACAGCAAAGGCAGCATAAGCCCAGCAGAAGAAGAGAAATAATAAAGATCAGAGCAGAAATAAACAATATAAAATCTAAAAAACTGTAGAGCAGATCAACGAAAACAGGAGTTGGTTTTTTGAAAACATAAACAAAATTGACAAACCTCTAGCCAGGCTTCTCAAAAAGAAAAGGGAGATGACCCAAATAGATAAAATCATGAATGAAAATGGAATTATTACAACCAATCCCTCAGAGATACAAACAATTATCAGGGAATACTATAAAAAATTATATGCCAAAAAATTGGACAACCTGGAAGAAATGGACAAATTCCTAAACACCCACACGCTTCCAAAACTCAATCAGGAGGAAATAGAAAGCTTGAACAGACCCATAACCAGCAAAGAAATTGAATCGGTTATCAAAAATCTCCCAACAAATAAGAGTCCAGGACCAGATGGCTTCCCAGGGGAGTTCTACCAGACGTTTAAAGCAGAGATAATACCTATCCTTCTCAAGCTGTTCCAAGAAATAGAAAGGGAAGGAAAACTTCCAGACTCATTCTATGAAGCCAGTATTACTTTGATTCCTAAACCAGACAGAGACCCAGTAAAAAAAGAGAACTACAGGCCAATATCCCTGATGAACATGGGTGCAAAAATTCTCAATAAGATATTAGCAAATCGAATTCAACGGCATATAAAAAGAATTATTCACCATGATCAAGTGGCATTCATTCCTGGGATGCAGGGCTGGTTCATCATTCGCAAATCAATCAACGTGATACATCACATTAATAAAAAAAAAGAGAAGAACCATATGATCCTGTCAATCGATGCAGAAAAGGCCTTTGACAAAATCCAGCACCCTTTCTTAATAAAAACCCTGGAGAAAGTCGGGATAGAAGGAACATACTTAAAGATCATAAAAGCCATTTATGAAAAGCCCACAGCTAACATCATCCTCAATGGGGAAAAACTGAGAGCTTTTTCCCTGAGATCAGGAACACGACAGGGATGCCCACTCTCACCGCTGTTGTTTAAGATAGTGCTGGAAGTTCTAGCATCAGCAATCAGACAACAAAAGGAAATCAAAGGCATCCAAATTGGCAAAGATGAAGTCAAGCTTTCGCTTTTTGCAGATGACATGATATTATACATGGAAAATCCGATAGACTCCACCAAAAGTCTGCTAGAACTGATACATGAATTCAGCAAAGTTGCAGGATACAAAATCAATGTACAGAAATCAGTTGCATTCTTATACACTAATAATGAAGCAACAGAAAGACAAATAAAGAAACTGATCCCATTCACAATTGCACAAAGAAGCATTAAATACCTAGGAATAAATCTAACCTAAGATGTAAATGATCTGTATGCTGAAAACTATAGAAAGCTTATGAAGGTAATTGAAGAAGATATAAAGACATGGAAAGACATTCCGTGCTCATGGATTGGAAGAATAAATATTGTCAAAATGTCAATACTACCCAAAGCTATCTACACATTCAATGCAATCCCAATCAAAATTGCACCAGTATTCTTCTCGAAACTAGAACAAGCAATCCTAAAATTCATATGGAACCTCAAAAGGCCCCATATAGCCAAAGTAATTTTGAAGAAGAAGACCAAAGCAGGAGGCATCACAATCCCAGACTTTAGCCTCTACTACAAAGCTGTCATCATCAAGACAGCATGGTATTGGCACAAAAACAGACACATAGACCAATGGAATAGAATAGAAACCCCAGAACTAGACCCACAAACGTATGGCCAACTCATCTTTGACAAAGCAGGAAGGAACATCCAATGGAAAAAGACAGTCTCTTTAACAAATGGTGCTGGGAGAACTGGACAGCAACATGCACAAGGTTGAAACTAGACCACTTTCTCACACCATTCACAAAAATAAACTCAAATGGATAAAGGACCTGAATGTGAGACAGGAAACCATCAAAACCCTAGAGGAGAAAGCAGGAAAAGACCTCTCTGACCTCAGCCGTAGCAATCTCTTACTCGACACATCCCCAAAGGCAAGGGAATTAAAACCAAAAGTGAATTACTGGGACCTTATGAAGATAAAAAGCTTCTGCACAGCAAAGGAAACAACCAACAAAACTAAAAGGCAACCAACGGAATGGGAAAAGATATTTGCAAATGACATATCGGACAAAGGGCTAGTATTCAAAATCTATAAAGAGCTCACCAAACTCCACACCCGAAAAACAAATAACCCAGTGAAGAAATGGGCAGAAAACATGAATAGACACTTCTCTAAAGAAGACATCCGGATGGCCAACAGGCACATGAAAGGATGCTCAACGTCGCTCCTCATCAGGGAAATACAAATCAAAACCACACTCAGATATCACCTCACGCCAGTCAGAGTGGCCAAAATGAACAAATCAGGAGACTATAGATGCTGGAGAGGATGTGGAGAAACGGGAACCCTCTTGCACTGTTGGTGGGAATGCAAATTGGTGCAGCCGCTCTGGAAAGCAGTGTGGAGGTTCCTCAGAAAATTAAAAATAGACCTACCCTATGTCCCAGCAATAGCACTGCTAGGAATTTACCCAAGGGATACAGGAGTACTGATGCATAGGGGCACTTGTACCCCAATGTTTATAGCAGCACTCTCAACAATTGCCAAATTATGGAAAGAGCCTAAATGTCTATCAACTGATGAATGGATAAAGAAATTGTGGTTTATATACACAATGGAATACTACGTGGCAATGAGAAAGAATGAAATATGGCCTTTTGTAGCAACGTGGATGGAACTGGAGAGTGTGATGCTAAGTGAAATAAGCCATACAGAGAAAGACAGATACCATATGGTTTCACTCTTATGTGGATCCTGAGAAACTTAACAGAAACCCATGGGGGAGGGGAAGGAAAAAAAAAAAAAGAGGTTAGAGTGAGAGAGAGCCAAAGCATAAGAGACTGTTAAAAACTGAGAACAAACTGAGGGTTGATGGGGGGTGGGAGGGAGGGTGGGGGATGGGTATTGAGGAGGGCACCTTTTGGGATGAGCACTGGGTGTTGTATGGAAACCAATTTGACAATAAATTTCATATGTTAAAAAAAAAATCAATTGTCCTTAGATATATACACTTATTTCTGGACTTTCAATTCGATTTCTTTGTTACATAGGTCTATAACTGTGCCACTATCATGACTATTATAGGCTTGTAGTAGAATACTTTAAAATCACAAAGTAGGAATCCCTCAATATTGTTATTTTTTCTTTCAAGATTATTTTGGCTATGCAAGTCTATATGAATTTTAAGAATAAACAATTTTTAAAGTACTTTGTGTTGTATGGAAACCAATTTGATAATACATTTCCTATTAAAATAAATAAATAAATAAAGTATTTGTAAAATCTCCATGTCCTTTTCAGTATAATTTTTCATTCTCAAATTGAAACTTTCCATCAACTTAATTTTATTCTATGGTCTAAGATTCCATGAAAAATAGGGGCATTCAAAAATTATTAAGTTATAACAGGGCACCTGGGTGGCTCAGTCGGTGAAGTGTCCAACTCATGATTACAGATCAGGTCATAAGTCCAGAGTCATGAGATCAAGCCCTGTGTCAGGCTCCACACTGAGCATGGAGCATGGTTAAAATTCTCTCCCACTGCCCCTCTCCCCCACTCGTGCTCTGTAATAAATAAACAAACTAATGTTAAAACAAAACTATTTGTATTGTTATCACTCCTCTCTCTGATGTCATATCAACTTATTATGTCAGCAAGTTGTATTTAAAAATGTAAGAGAAGGTAAAGAATACAAAAGCATATACATTTGGAAGATAAACCTAATAAGAATTTTAAATTGCCTCATCAACCACACATCATACATAAATAAAATATTATCAATAAAAAACCTTAAATAGTAACAGTTTATATACAATGATTTGAAAACTATACTAGGATTTTTATTGGCTGTTCATATAAGAACTCATTAATATTGTAAAAAACGACCATTTGAGACATCTAAAATTAGCAATCTTTAGGTAGATGCTCACAATTTATTACAAAGAACTACATTACCTATAAAAAGTGCTTTCTGCAGTAATGGAGAATGAGCATTGAGTTAGAAACATGATACCCTCTGAAGACAGATATGTGGCTCAGTGGTATCAGTAAACACATTCTCAAAAAACTACTTCTATCAATAAATGTCCTACATACAAATATAATTGAGTAACTTTCTAAATAAGGTAGTGTAAAATAACAGACATAAGATTTATTTCTTCTGTTTGACATTATTCTATGTTATAACCAAAAGATTTATTAAATTCTATGGTAATTAGCCCAACTTATAGTTCTGTGTAAATGCTTAGACCTATGCTTAGCAAACACAGATATCTGAAATTTTACATCATTACAAATAATCTAGTCTGATATTCTAAGAAACAAAAATCTAAATGCCCTACAAATCACTAGAAGAAAGTCACTTAGGGTAATCACATATGTGAGCTACATCAGATTTTTATTTAGATTAGCATTTTAGATTACTATAGAGAATTCAGTAAGAAAGTAAACCACTCAGTGTATAAATGCCAAATCCTGCCTGCAAAATAACACTTTAAAAGACTTAAAACTAGGTGGATGCCTTACGTTTTACGCGTGAAGAAACACAAATGAACAGAAAAGGCCAACAAATTTTTCAGCAGCTGGAAATGTTAAATTTAATTACTGAAAAGAAATCATGCAGAGAAGCTGGCTGACAAACAAGATTTACAGTGAATGCAGGAAGTCATGTCAAAGTATCGAGATCATTTTCAGTAGCCACTGATAAACAGAAACCCAGGTTCAAGGAATGTATGGATAATATAGATTATCCCAAAAACTGAAATTTTGAACAGCATGAAAACAGAGCATGCTGTTAGCCCATCAACAAGAAAGTATGTTTTTTTAAAAAAAAAACATTTAAACAGAAGATTTGTTATTACTCTGATAAAAGTTTAGTTTATATAGAATATGAACAACAAAATAAGCAATGCCATTTTTCAGTAATTAGAAAAAACGATTGAAGCACTATTGAGAGTAAATGAATATGCTGTGAATAATTCCTGTTAAAAAAAATAATGATTGGAGAATTTTATTTGGCTCTGTATAACAGATCTCTGACACAAAAATTTTATTTATTCTACAACTTGGAATTTCAGTGCTTAAAAGAGATAAATATAGATACATACATAAATATATAGATACATTAACACAGATACACATATGGATAAATAATACTGCATTGTATTGATATACCACATTTTCTTTATCCATTCATCAGTTAATGAACATTTGGGTTAATTCCACTTTTGGTAATTATGAATAATGCAGCTATGAACATTCCTGTTCAAGGTTTTGTGTGGACATGTTTTCAATACCCTTGGATATATACCTACGAGTAGAATCACTGGATCATAGAGTAACTCTCTTTTTAAACATCTGAGGAACTGCCAAACCATATTCCAAAGTGGCTATACCATTTAATATTCACACCATTAGCATATGAGGGTTCTAATTTCATTACATCTTCACCAACTCATGTTATTAGCTGGCTTTTTTATTATAACCTTCCTGGTGCTTTGAAGTAGTATCTCATTGTGGTTTCAGTTCTCATTTCCTTAATAACTAAAGAAGTTGAGCATCTTTTCATGTGCTTAATATTGGCCATTTGTCTATTACCCTTGGAGAAATACCTATTCAAATCCTCTACCTATTTTTAAATTGTGTTATTATGTCTTCTGATCTATCTATCTATCTACCTACCTACCTACCTACCTACCTACCTATGTTATAAGTATTTGAAAATCAGCAGTCAGTTCCTATTCACACTGTCTATAGATTTTTGAAACTGATGACAGGTACACAGGTAACCAATTTATACAGCTTACTTGGGGCTTCTTCACCTACTTTATATCTTCTACATAATAGCACACAAATAAGCATGAGACATCCCTTATTCCATTAACCTTGACTCTTTCGTTGAACCTGGTGTCAATGCACACATTGGAAGTTGCTATCTCCTTATGGTAACTTTATCGGTATCATTGAGTGCCCAAGGGACATGCTTCTTGAAGTCCACTCTATGGATTTGCTTATGAATACTGATTTGTGTATTCCCTGTTCACTACCCTACTGATGGCAGAACAGTCCTTCTCTCCACCCTTCTTTGCAAAAGCCATTCTACTGAACTCAGGTTGGCAAGGAAGAGCATGAGGTATACTAAGAGAAGAAAAGAAGCAAGGTGAATAAAATTTCCATGTTGCCTGGAGGCAGAACAAGAGAAGTCCCTCTTAATTGCTGAACTCTAAAAGTTATTTCTATATTTCAGATACCAAACCCTTACTACATATAAGATTTGCAAATATGTTCTTTCTTTCTAAAGGTTAACTTTTCTTTCTTCCCAGTATATTTTAAATCCCAAACACTGTTAATTTTTATTAAAGTCCAATTTATCTATTTTTTCGTTGGTTGTGATTATTAGTTTTAAAATCTAGAAGACAGGAAGAATTACTATGACTATGACAAAAAGGAACATAAGCAGGGGCAGGCAATATGTAATTCAGGTTGGAACACATAAATTATTATTTTTTATCTTTCTGAATGAACTGTAGTATGCAATCTATGACTTTTTCACCCAAAATTGTAGTTATCATTTTAAAAAAAGTTTTATTTAAAAATATAAACCGTTACTTCCCCAGTGACATTCTAAACTTTGACAATATTCATGCATTAATTATAACCACAAAGCAATTTTGAAACGTATTTTTTTTAAGTTTATTTATTTTGACAGTGGGGTTAAGGGGCAGCGAGAGAAAGGGAAAGAGAGAATCCCAAGCAGGCTCGCACTTTCAGCACAGAGAGCAACGTGGAGCTCAATCCCACAAACCATGAGAATCATGACCTGAGCCAAAATCAAGAGTCAGATGTTTAACTGACTGAGCTACCCAAGTCCCATAGAATCTTTTATTTTAAAAATTAGACTAAGGGGCGCCTGGGTGGCTCAGTTGGTTAAGCTCCCAACTGCGGCTCAGGTCATGATCTCTTGATTCCTGGGTTCGAGCCCCACATCTGGCTCTGTGCCACAGCTCAGAGCCTGGAGCCCACTTCAGATTCTGTGTCTCTGTCTCTCTGCCTCTCCCCCTCTCTGTGCTCTGTCTCTCCCTCTCTCTCTCAAAAATAAACAAACGTTAAAAATGTTTAAATTTAATTAATTAAAGTTAAAATTAACAGCATAGGTATATTAATGATTTCTCAATGCTCCATAAAGTGGATCTGCCACTATTTACTGAATTGTCCATTAATTTTTGGACATTATGACATTTACCAATATTTTTCTGTTATATTTATTATGGTGACATTTTCAAGGATGTAAATGTTTTGTGCTAAATTATTTACATAAAAAATTCAAAATAAAAGTTAAGTCAAAGATAGGCCTCCTTTTAAAGATCTTTCCAAAACAACTGTACTCATGGCTCCTGCATGGCTCATATAAGCATCTGACTCTTGATTCAGCTCAAGTCATGATCTCGAGGTCATGAGATCAAGCCCTTTGCCAAACCTGGAGATTCCTTGGGATTCTCTCATTCCCTCTCTTTCTGTCCCTACCCCACTCACACTCTCTCTCTCAAATTAAAAACCACACAAAACAAAAAAAAATAACTGTACTCAAGTAATGTTACAAGTAACATGTCCATTCAATTTTCCAAACAGCTTACTAGCATCCAGGTATAAAAAGAATAGTTGTCACCTTATTTTGCATTTTCCATAACTGACAAGCCATACTTTGTTTCCAATCTCCATCTTCCCCTCACTTATTTCTATTTTTATATATTTAAGTATTATTACATCATATCTCATTCAAATGGTTTCCTAAATTTATTTTCAGTTTTCGTGTTTGTTATTTTGGTCACACAAGTGTCTACAATGATGAATTAATAAATCTATTCTTCTTAGATTGTCTGGTATTTTGGAACTCTGGAAAACTACTTGTTGAAAACAACCTGTTGCTGTTATGTGTCAGATACCTAATACAATTTCCACATTTAATTTTCATAAAGCTAATCATGCATTACTGAACATCTTGAAGAACAACCTAGTATAGTTATCATTTCAAATTGGACAGATATCATTTCTCTCAGTCCTTTAGAACTCCCCAGTGGAAATTTTACCATGATTATACATCAGGGTAATGTGGTTTAATTAATTTATTAATTTTAAAAAAGCTTTAAATAAAAACACAAAATGAATGTAAAAGGAGAGAAAAACATAGCTATCCAAAGACGTTACTGAATTAGAAAACAATTAAGTCAAACATTCAAAAAATAAGTCCAACAAAAACCTCCATCTGGTAAGATTTACCCATGTAATATAAGCGAATCTAAAAAAAATTAGTAATATAGAGCATTATTATAGATTACCATAATAAAAATTTTGTAATCCTAATAAAGTAAAATACAAAATTCAGTAGACACCTACAGACATACATATCAACAAAATGCACACTAAAAAATTATAACTGTAGCATTTTTCATAATACCAGGAGAAAAGGAAAAACATAAATGTTTAAGTATGGAATCTAGCATTATAATAAATATACCAAGAGTATAGTACACAAAAATACAATTACTGTGTAAAGTAAGAAAAATAAGGAATCTCAGTAAAAGCTGATAATGCTAAGATACAGTTTTAAGTTAAAAACAGCTGGTGCAAAAAAAAGTATGTACACTATGCATTCATCTGTGTAAAAAGACATGGCGTATTTGTATTCCCTATATTGAATATCTCTGGGAAAATAGCCAAAGAACTGATAATACAGATTCCCAAGGGAAAAGGCTGCAATGAAGTTTTTCCTATAACCACTTTTGTGTAGTTAGAAATATGAATATATTAGCAATATTTTAAAAGCTAATAAAAAACTCACAGGGATGTTGGCATCTTAATAGAATACACAAAACTTGAGAATCTATTGCTCCACTCCTAACAATGACAAAATACAAATAAATAAAAAAGAACCAAACTCCAGAAAGTAACTATCCTTTTGTAGAAGAGAACAGACCCTCAGCTATTTTTATCTCCAGAAAAGCTACAACTTGAATGACTTGAAAACATTATGCTAATAAAAGAAATCATCATAAAACACCACATATTATATGATACCGTGATTCCAATTACATGAAATGGTGAGAAAGGCCAAATCTGTAGAGACAGAAATTAGATAAATAATTGTCTAAATTTGTAAATATTGGTGGCTGGTAATAGGTAGAGGATTTCTTTTAGGATAATAAAAATTGTGATGATGGTCTGACTCTGAATGTACTAAAAGCCAAGGAATTGCACATTAAGATGGGTTAACTATATGGTCTGTGAATTGTAGCTCATTAGTTTTTACATCATGCAGTATGGAACGTTTAACTTTTCTTTAAGTTTTGGTTGATCCAACTTAAAAAAAAATTAAGACACTAAATGACTAATTTATTATAATGTACAGTCCCTGAATGGATCATTTTCAGGACAAGTAGCTGTTAATGACATTTTTACATAAAAAGGCAAATTGGAATGTAGGCTAGATATCAGAGATAGTAGTAAATTATAACTTTTTATAAATAGTAATGATGTAATCATATAGAGAAATATCCTCAGGTTTGAGAAATTCATACTGAGGTATTAGGTGGTCATTAGTCACATGGTCTATAATTTACTTTAAAACACTTCAGTAAAAAAACAAGGCATACATGGCAAAATGTTACAACTGTTAAGTCTAACTGAGGAGTCTTCATTATACTTCTACTTTTATATATTTATTTAAACTTAATACTGAAAAGTTTTTACTTTTCACACAACTTAAAAAAAACGTTGCATTAGCTTAATGACTGTGATGAGAAAAAGGAAAAATGTATGGAACACAAGAGAATCATTTGAAAGAAGCCTTAACAGGCAAGACTAATATCATAAAAAGAAAGCCTCATTTAACAACAACAACAATAAAATGATATTGGAAAAGCTGGCTAAAGTATTTGATAATATCAAAATAGAGACTTTTACAATGCAAAGAAAAATATCTGAGATATTTTAAAAACTAAAACTGAGGTTTATATCCATAGCAAATGTTGAAGAATATTTAAATGATCTTGAAATGAGAAAAAACCTTAGCCTAGAAATAATGAAAACAATGATAAAGGAAATCCTTTGAATTATATTATATTAAATTTTAAATGACTATAAATGTATAATAAACATGACAGTAAATAAATTATGGGGAAACATACTATAACAAATAAAGGTTAATACCTATAAAATATAAAGCCACTGTATAGAAAGAAAATAATCATTAAGAAAATAACAAACATTTATTTTCTTTGCATAAGCAATGGAAATAATAGATATTTAAAAGAATAAAACTCATAATGAAGCACTGTTGAAGCTCATTAGTAATAAAAATCATGTGGACTATAAAACAAGAGTTCATAAGCTTTTACTTATCAAACTTAAAACTATTCAATTATGGGAGTAGTGCAGTGAAATGGAAAAAGTGTATGAGATGAAAAGTTTTCAAAAGAAATTTCTCAGTATGAATTAACATACTCACAAGAACTCAAACTCTGATACCAGATTTTCACTTAAATGAACTCAGCCTACTTAAAAAATGAGAAATGCAAATAAAAATTTATTAACATTGATATTCTTCAAAATTTTGTTTATAATAGAAGAAATATAGAATTTAAGTATCTATGAATAAAAACTATTAAAATTACTTATTACACGTTTGTATCAGGAAACATCACACAGTTATTACAAATCATGTTTTCAAAAAATATCTCATAATGGCAAACCGCACATAAATTATTTTCATATCAGATTTTACATATATATTGTAAATATTTATTTTTGAGACAGAAAGAGAGCACAAGCAGGAGAGAGACAGAGAGAAAAGGGAGAGAGAATTTCTAGCAGGCTCTGAGCTGTCAGCACAAAGCCCGACACAGGGCTCAAACTCACAAACTGTGAGATCATGACCTGAGCTGATAACAAGAGTAGGATGTTTAACCAACTGAGCCACCCAGGCACCCAAGATTTTTAATATTTTTAAATATTGAAGTATAACTAACAATGTTATATTATTTTCAGGTGTACTACACATTGGCTTAACAATTCTATACACTGCGCCAAGCTCACCATGATAAGTGCACTCACCATCTGTCACCATATAGTCAATAAAATGTTAATGACTATATTTTCTATGCTATACTTTACATCTGTGACTTATTTATTTCATAAATGAAAATTTACTCCTCTTGATCCCCTTCATCTGTTTCACTGATCCCCAACCATCTACTCCCTGACAACCACTACTTTGTTCTCTGTGTTTAAGAGCCTGTTTCCTGGTTTGCTTTTTCATTTGTTTCTTAGATTCTGCAAAAAAGAGACATCACATGGTAATTTTCTTTCTCTGACTTATTTCACATTGAATAATCCCCTCTTTGTTGCAAATAGCAAAATTTCACTCCTAAATATATACCTGGGGCACCTGGTTGGCTCATTCAGTTAAAGCATCTGACTCTTGATTTCAGCTCAGATCGTGATTTTCACGGTTCATGGGTTTGAGCCCATGAACTCCACGCTGACAGCACAGAGCCTACTTGGGATTCTCTCTCTCCCTCTCTCTCTACCCCTCTCCCACCCACTCCCTCTGTCTCAAAATAAGTAAATAAATATTTATGTGTATACACATACACACACATACGTGTGTGTGCACGTGCACACACAAACACACACACACACACACACACCTTTGTCCATATATGAAAAATCTACAGTTGACATAATACTCAGTGGTAAAAAAACTGACAGCCTTTCCTCCTAAGATCAGGAACAAGAAAAAGATATTCACTCTCACCATTTTAATTTAACACAATACTGGAAGTCTTACCCACGGCAATCACACAACAAGAATAAAGAAGAGTCATCCACACTGGTAAGGAAGAAGTTAAACTGTCACTCTTTGCAGATGGCATGATACTATATATACAAAACCTAAAGAATCCTCCAAAAACTACTAGAACTATTCAATAAAAGAACTGAGTAAAGTTGCAGCATAAAAAATTAATACCCAGGAATTGGTAATGTCTCTATACACTAATAACGAGGTAGCAGGAGAGAATTAAGAAAACAATCCCATTTACAATTGAATAAAAAGAATAAAACTCCTAGGAACAAAACTAACTGTAACACTATTGAAAGAAATTCAAGGTGACATACACAAATGGAAAGATACTTCACAACCATGGATTAGAAGAATTAATATGGTTAAAATGTCCATAATACCCAACACAATCTATGGATTCAGTGCAATCCTTATCAAAATACTAATAAGCATTTTTCATAGAACCAGAACAAATAATACTAAAATTTGTATAGAACCACAAAAGACCCCAAAAAGCCAAAGCAATCTTGAGAAAGAACAACAAAGCTGAAGGCATCACAATCCCAGATTTCAAAATATGCTACAAAGCTGTAGTAATCAAAACAGTATGGTACTGGCACAAACAGACATACAGATCTGTGAAGCAGAAGAGAGCCCAGAAATAAACCCATGCTTATATGGTCAATTAATCTATGACAAAGGAAGCAAGAATATATACAACAAAGCAAAGACATTCTCTTCAACAAATGGTGTTGGGAAAACTGGCAATTATATGCAAAAGAATGACTACACTATTATCTTACACCATACACAAAAATAAACCTAAGATGGATTAAAGACCTGCATGTAAACCTAAAACTCCTGGAAAAGAACATAAGTGGTAATTTCTTTCAAATGGTCTTAGCAACATTTTTCTAGATATGTCTCCTAAGGCAAGGGAAACAAAAGCAACAATAAACTACTGGGACTACACCAAAATAAGGAGCTTTCACACAGCTAAGGAAATCATTAATGCAATCTACTGAATGGGAGAAGATATCTGCAAATGCTATGCCCAATAAGGGGTTAATATCCAAAATATATAAAGAACATATACAACTCTATACCAAACAAACAAACAAAAACAGACTAAAAACTGGGCACAGGACCTGAACAGACAGACATTTTTCCAAAGAAGACATACATGTTGGCTTTCCAAAGAAGCCAACAGACATATGAAAAAATGCTGGACATCACTATTCATCAGGGATATGCAAATCAAATCAGAATGAGATATCACCTTATAGTATCAGAATAGCTAAAATGATAAAGACAAGAAAAAACAAGTGTTGACAATAACATGAAGAAAAAGGAACCCTCAGGCTTGGAGAAAACTGCGTTGTTGGTGAAAATGCAAATCGGTACAACTACTATGGAAAACAGTATGGAGGTTCCACAAAAAATTAAGAATAGAAATATCATATGATCCAGTAATTCCACTATTGGGTATTTACTCAAAAAAAAAAAGCTAATATGAAAAGTTATGTGCACCCCTATGTTTACCACAGCATTATTTTTTTTATTTTTTTTATTTATTTATTTTTTTTTTTTTTGGGACAGAGAGAGACAGAGCATGAACAGGGGAGGGGCAGAGAGAGAGGGAGACACAGAATCGGAAACAGGCTCCAGGCTCCGAGCCATCAGCCCAGAGCCTGACGCGGGGCCCGAACTCACAGACCGCGAGATCGTGACCTGGCTGAAGTCGGACGCTTAACCGACTGCGCCACCCAGGCGCCCCACCACAGCATTATTTACATTAGCGAATATATGGAAGCAACCAAAGTGTCCATAAATAGGTAATGTTAAATTTTTTGAAAGTATCCTTAGGAGTCTAATTTGGTCAGTGGCAACATTCAGTAAATGAGTAGATTAGTATATGGGTATTTTAAAAAGACAACAGGATATACACAGGACTGTTAAATACTTTTGCAACCTCTGTTAAGACTAAAATTTTTTAAGTTACAATTTAAAAAGAAAACAAATGTAGATAAACAGATTAAAGCAAGACAATAAATATTCCTTTAAATTTTTCATTATTTTCTAAGGTTTCTATAAAAAACACATATCACTTTTATAATTAGAAACATAAACATTTATTTTAAATAAAATAAATGACATTAATCCCAAAAATTCAAATACTGAAAAGGTAAGTAGGATAATTCATGAAAATCAACCTTAAAACCGGTAGTTTAAGTCTCTATTATTACATTTTAATTATGTTTCCTATACTTTCAGAACTGCCAAGTATATGTTAAATAATGTATTATTTTAACAGCAAAAACTTCATGATGCCATAAGGATATGAAGACACAGGTTACCCTGTTATGACACCTGGGTTCTGGTTCAAAACCATCAGTTTCCTAGCTATGTGACCAACACCAAATCCCATTCGCTCAATCCGTCCTACATAGTTAACAGATCTGTTGTGGTGCCAAAATGAGAAAATGTATGTTAAATCACCTAAGAGATGGTGTTAGGCCACAAAACAACACAGTCATAACTTTCTTTTAGATTACATGAATTCAAATCCTAGCTTTACCACTTACTAGCTGTATGACCTAGAACAAATCACCTTACCTGTCTGCGCTTCAGGTTTCCTTATCTGTATAAAGTACCTCAAAAGATTACTATAAAAATCTACTTTATTCTTGGTATAGACTTAGATAAATATATGGTACTATATAAGGGTTTCTCAATTTTTAAACATTTTAAAGTACTGGATGGCTCAGTCAGTTGAGTGCCCGACAGCACAGGTCATGATCTCACAGTTTTGTGACTTTGAGCCCCAAATCAGTCTCTCTGCTGTAAGCACAGAGCCTGCTTTGGATCCTCTGCCTCCCTCTCTCTCTGCCCCTGTCATGCTCGTGCTTTCTCTCCCTCTGTCAAAAGTAGATATACATGAAATCCTCAAAAGACATTAGCCAACCGGATCCAACAATACATTAAAAAAATTATTCACCATGACCAAATGGGATTTATATCTGGGATGAAGGGCTGGTTCAATATTCACAAAACAATCAATGTGATTCATCACATCAATAAAAGAAAGGACAAGAACCATATGATCCTCTCAATAGATGCAGAAAAAGCATTTGACAAAACATAGCATCTTTTCTTGATAAAAACCCTCAAGAAAGTAGGGATAGAAGGATCATACCTCAAGATCATAAAAGACATATATGAACAACCCAACGCCAATATCATCCTCAAGGGAGAAAAACTGAGAGCTTTCCCCCTAGGTCAGGAACAAGACAGGGATGTCCACTCTTACCACTGTTATTCAACATAGAATTGAAGTCTTTGCCTCAGCAATCAGACAACACAAAGGAATAAAAGGCATCCAAATTGGCCAGGAGGAGGTCAAACTTTCACTCTCCGCAGATGACATAATACTTTATACAGAAAACCCAAAAGATTCCACCAAAAAACTGCTAGCACTGATCTATGAATTCAGCAAAGTTGCAGGATATAAAATCAATGCACAGAAATCGATTGCATTCGTATAGACCAACAATGAAGCAACAGAAAGTGAAATCAAGGAATCGATCCCATTTACAACTGCACCAAAAACTATAAAATACCTAGGAATAAATCTAACCAAAGAGGTGAAAAATCTATCCAAACTATAGAGAAAGCTTATGAAAGAAACTGAAGAAGACACAAAAAACATGGAAAAATATTCCATACTCCTGGATAGGAAGAACAAATATTGTTAAAATGTCAATACTACCCAAAGCAATCTACATATTCAGTGCAATACCTATCAAATTAACACTATCTTTCTTCACAGAGCTAGAACAAACAATCCTAAAATTTGTTTGGAACCAGAAAAGACCCCAATAGCCAAAGCAATCATGAAAGAGAAACTGAAGCTGGAGGCATCAGAATCCCAGACTTCAAGCTGTATTACAAAGTTGTAATCATTAAGGCAGTATGGTACTGGCCCAAAAACAGACACTCAGATCAATGGAACGGAATAGAGAACTCAGAAGTGGACCCACAAACATACGGCCAACTAGTCTTTGGCAAAGCAGGAAAGAACATCCAATGGAATAAAGATAGTCTCTTCAGCAAGTGATGCTGGGAACACTGGACAGCGAAATGCGAGAAGAATGAACCTGAACCACTTTCTTACACCATACACAAAAATAAACTCAAAATCATGAAAGACCTCAATGTAAGACAGGAAGCCATCAAAATCCTTGAGAGGAAAGCAGGCAAAAACCTCTCTGACCTTGGCTGCAGCAACTTCTTACTCAACACATCTCTGGAGGCCAGGGAAACCAAAGCAAAAATGAACTACTGGGACCTCATCAAAATAAAAGGCTTCTGCACAGCAAAGGAAACAATCAGCAAAACTAAAAGGCAACCGACAGGATGGGAGAAGATATTTGCAAATGACATATCAGATAAAGGGTTAGTATCCAAAATCTACAAAGAACTTATCAAACTCAACACCCAAAAAACAAAGAATCCAGTGAAGAAAAGAGCAAAAGACATGAATAGACACTTCACCAAAGAAGACATCCAGATGGCCAACTGACACATGAAAACATGCTCAACATCACTCATCATCAGGGAAATACAAATCAAAACCACAATGAGAATACCACCTCACACCTGTCAGAATGGCTAACATTAACAACTCAGGCAACAACAGATGTTGGCGAGGATGCGGAGAAAGAGGATCTCTATTGCATTGGTGGTAGGAATGCAAGATGGTGCAGCCACTCTGGAAAACAGTATGGAGGTTCCTCAAAAAACTAAAAATAGAACTACCCTACAACCCAACAATTGCACTACTAGGCATTTATCCAAGGGATACAGGTGTGCTGTTTCGAAGGGGTACATGCACCCTCATGTTTATAGCAGCACTATCAACAATAGCCAAAGTATTAAAGAGCCCACATGTCCATCGATGGATGAATGGATGAAAAAGAGGTGGTATATCTATACAATGGAATATTTCTTGGCATCAAATAGAATGAAATCTTGCCATTTGCAAGTACGTGGATGGAACTAGAGGGTATTATGCTAAGTGAAATTAGAGGAAGACAAAAATCATATGACTTCACTCATATGAGGACTTTAAGAGACAAAACAGATGAACATAAGGGAAGAGAAGCAAAAATAATATAAAAAAAGGGAAGGGGACAAAACATACATGGAGAACAAATAGAGGGTTACTGGAGGGATGGTGGGAGGGGAGATGGGCTAAATGGGTGAGGGACATTAGGAATAAACTCCTGAAATCATCACTGCACTATATGCTAACTTGGATGTAAATTTTTAAAAATTAAAGAAAAAAAAGTAAATATACATGAAATTTTTTTTAATTTAAAATGCTGAACTGGCAAAAAAAGTTCTCTTTTTATTAAAAAATTTTTTGCTAATGTGAAAATATATTTAAATCCTTCATCTAAAAGAAAAATATACAGATCTCTATATAAAGAATTAATCAAGCCTTATCATGGGATATTTTTCATAATAACATTTGTTTTTAACACTTCAAATTAGCTTATTGGCCACTAGTTTGCAGTTTCACTGAAGCTAATAAGAAGTGAGTTCTGTACAGTAGATGAAACTCAAAGCAACATCAGTCAAAAGGACATTAAGAAATTCTTACTTGAAGTGGATTTTAACTTACAAAGAGTCCTAAAAATTAAATTGTTATATAACAATCTTGATCAAGTTTTCCAGATATGTTATGAATTTGAATAAACTAAACTTTGAAAGATAATTTTTTTAATAAAAATGGTGCAAACTGTACACCTAATACATATACCAATCATATTTACAAAACAGGGTCTAATGTTTTGCACAAAATGATTTTTTTTTAACTTTTTTTTTTTTTTTTTTGAGACAGAGAGAGACAGAGCATGAACGGGGGAGGGGCAGAGAGAGAGGGAGACACAGAATCAGAAGCAGGCTCTGAGCCATCAGCCCAGAGCCCGACGCGGGGCTCGAACCCACGGACCGCGAGATCGTGACCTGAGCCGAAGTCGGACGCCCAACCGACTGAGCCACCCAGGCGCCCCTGCACAAAATGATTTTTAATAAACATTCCTCCACAACTATAAAATTAAAAAATAAAGCTAAGATGTACCCCTAATCAATGATGTCATGACACTCAAGGAACATCTACCTAAATCAAAATCAGATGTCAAGGATATCCCACTCAAATGATAATCACACAATGAACTAAAGAGGTATATTTCAGATCTACACTGTCACCAATACCCTGATAATAAATGAAACAAGTCAGCTGTTTTACAATCATAAATGGTATATAAATACATGACAACATCTCTTTGTTGCATGAGAAAGTAACTAGCAATAGATAAAGTTCAGCCATTAGAATACAAGTGGTCTAGGACAAAATATGCATCTTGTAGAGCATTATTTAAGAGTTAAGATCAATACAGTTAGAAATATATCAAACATGAGTACGTCTCAATTAATCAGGGTTTTTATGGTATAAAAAATGGGAATTATTTTTCTATTGAAGTAAAGGCTAGTATGTAAAAAATACATCTTTGGTCTCTTAAAACTGAATCTCACATAGAACAGGTTAACAAATATATACATATTCTCTATTAAAATTTAAGTAATGATAAAATTTGTTAAGAAATACTTGTTTTTATTTAGGTATTTTATTGTCATGCTTTAAAATATTACCATATAATACAGCAAATTTCAGAGCAAGATGATAAAGATTAAAATAAAAAACTACTAGAGAAAACATAAAACTAAATAGCTCAGAATAAAGCTGCTGTGTTTGCCAAAGATTAAATTCTATTTACACATTCTATAATGTGAACCAAATACATAGATTTCAGATTAAGAGATAAATTACCTATATCTGGATTCTACTTTTAACTCTGGGTTATCTTCTTTTATGCTGTTTCCTCATTCATAAAATGAGATATCATAGTTCTACCTCAGGGCTTTACTGTAAGGATTAAATTAGTTAAAACTTACAAAGCACCCATAAGAGTTCCTCACACAACTTAAGGACTCAGGCAGTATTAGCTACTGTTGTCACCATTATCCTTCATCTGAACTGTGGGCATACACACAAGCATGGACACACACACTGCATCAAATCAGTTTAATCTTTTGCAAAGCACAATGTTTTATAAGTATTTTTACTCTTTTCAATTCCGTATGTTTTCTCCTTCCTCATTCTCTCTCATTCATGCACATAAGAACACATATAACACCACCACCATCATCAAGAATTCAAACAACAACAACAACAACAACAACAACAACAACAAAGAATTAAAAGAATGAACTACAAGCTCAACCCAGAGTTACAAAGTAACTTCTCCATAAGCAATTAGAAAGGACATTAAGAGATAAGTTCCAGGTTAGGATGGTAGGTTGAATAGGCAATTAAATTTTTTTTTCTTTTCAATTCTTAATTGAAAAGAATTGAAAAAAAATTTCAATTCTTAAAATATTAGCAAACAAAGAAATTTTTTTGAACAAAAAAAATTAATTAAAATAACTAAACAACAAAAGAAACGTAACATAAAGCACCAAACATTAAATAATTGGTTGCCATTGGGGCGCCTGGGTGGCGCAGTCGGTTAAGCATCCGACTTCAGCCAGGTCACGATCTCGCGGTCCGTGAGTTCGAGCCCCGCGTCGGGCTCTGGGCTGATGGCTCGGAGCCTGGAGCCTGTTTCCGATTCTGTGTCTCCCTCTCTCTCTGCCCCTCCCCCGTTCATGCTCTGTCTCTCTCTGTCCCAAAAATAAATAAAAAACGTTGAAAAAAAAAAATTTAAAAAAAAAAAAAAATAATAATTGGTTGCCATGAACATAATAAACATACTGGAACTAGAACTAAGGGTGCAGCAAAGTTTAGTTCTTAACTATGTCTCATGTGCTGAAAGCAATAATGTTAAGTTGACAAAATTCCAAGAATTTTTTTTAGTGTCTTCATATATGGAGACAAAGAAACTGAGCAGGTATCATCATTCTCTGCATCTTCTAATTGAAGATGCTGGAGAAACCTACAGGGCAAAAATAGGTGAAGCAAGGAAGCAAAAAGTAGTGCTAATTTCCCAGGACAGAAGGAGACTCAAGATTACTCTCTGAAATGATGGATAATGATTCAAAACCTAAACACATTTTTCCCTGATGAGATTTTTCCATAGCTTCTAATAAGCTGGAACAAACTTGGCAAAAGATACGTAAAATCTTACAAAAGAAAGCAAAACTTGGGTGTGCTAAAAAAGCCTCCTCAGGACACGTGGGTGGCTTAGTCAGTTAAGTGTCCATCTCTTGATTTTGGCTCAGGTCATGATCTCATGGTTCATGGGATTGAGCCCCATGTAGGACTCTGCATTAAGGGCACAAAGACTGCTTGGGATTCTTTCTCTGCCCTTCCCCACCCTGTCTCCCAAAATAAATAAACTTAAAAAAAAAAGCCTCCTAATCTATTTCAAAGAGCTCCCTCGATATCTTTATGGTAAGTGATACAATACTGGGCAAATATCACATTGCAAAAATCAAACTGTAGCTCAGAGAGGGGAAAAATTAGCATTACATACAGTGGACAGAAGGGAAGAAGTCATTATGACATTCTGTTGGTTTAGACCTGTCTAAATATCTGTCTGGGCAAGACATTCTAAGCATGAACAAGATGAAAACTAAAAGCATTGCAGTGATGCAAACAGATATCACCAATCAATGAATAAAAACACAAGCTAAATAATAAAATATTTACATAAAACTGGAAGATTCTATACAAAAAACAATGAATCCTAAGAGAATATAACAAAAAGTAAAAGGAAATACTCCATGATTATTTTCTTCTAATGAACAACGTAACAAAAATATAACTGAAACACACACAAGGTTAAAATAAGTGAATAAGATAAAGAGAAAAGCTGAAGACCAAAATAAAACAAAGAATAAAACATTATCATTACAGACAAATAAACTACAAATATCAAGGACAATATGTAACACTAAAAATTTAATTACTGATGGCAAAAGATCAAAGAAAGTAAAAGAACAAGGAACTGACATGAAACACAAAAAGAAATATCTAACATAAATCTCATTGCTAAAGAAAAAAATAAAATAGAAAACATTTAATTTGAAAAACTGAAGGAAAAATATAAATTTGCAAATAATAACAAAAGACCATATCCTAGGAAGACTGGATGAATAGGTATTCAATATTGAGCCACACTGCTGTTAAGGAAAGGAATTTCATGGGCAAATAAAGAAATCTCAGACAGAAGAGAAGGAAATAATTGATACGGATAATATCAGACTGGCCTCAAACTTCTCTGAAAGAACATTTAAAGCTAGAAGACAAAGAAGGAATGTCTACAAAGTTCTAAAGGAACGCAAGGGTTAACCAAGAATATAAAACTCATCAAGAAGTCATTCAAATATAAAGACACCTGGGAGGCTCAGTTGGTTGAGCACGTGACTCTTGATCTTAGCTCAGGTCATGATCTCACAGTGTGTGGGTTCTAGACCCACATTAGGCTCTCGTAGCATGGAGCCTGCTTGGGATTCTGTCTCTCCCTCTCTCTCTCAAAATAAATAAATAAACTTAAAAAATAAAATAAAAAGACAGCAAGCAAATGTTCTTAAACATGAAAAAGTTTTCAGTTTACAGAGAAAGTGAATCCTTGTGGGGAAAAAAAGTGATGAAAACTAGCCAATTAAGAAATGAGTCTGAAGAAAGAGCCTGTAATTAAGAAATTGTGACTAATAAAGGGGAGTATTGAAATCACTTAAATATTTCAATCACTTAAGTAATATTAGAATTGTGATTAGAAAACATGAATGTTATATATTTGGACAATATGAAAATTAAAGTAGAACTTTAAAAATTGGGAGGTAAAGACAAAAACAATGGAAAAAATATAAGAGGACGAATGCCCTCAGCTTTCATAACAGGTTGTGAATTGAAATGCAATTTAAAAAACAATGACATGAATAAAGCTCATTTTTAAAAAATGAGCCATCAACCATTTAATCTTTTCATAATTTATTGACCTGTTCTTTAAGAAAGTACTGTGGCTTTTTTGTTGTTGTTATGGAAACATTTCTTTCCCTTTTTCCTCAGTTTTAACTTTGCTAAAGTTTACATGCAATGCTGCAATAAACAGCCTAGTATGTATATCCTTATATACTAGTACTTTTATTTCCAAAAGATATATTGACCCAATAGGATTACTGGGTAAATGAGTATTTGTGTGTGTGTGTAATTATCAAAATACATATGACCATACTATACTGTCTTATAATAACACTTAAAATGTGCATTTCCACTAAAAATATACACAAATACTACTGCCCATCTCCCCTATCTCCTTCAGCAGTACATCACTCTACTTACTTATCACTTTTTACTAAGTGTAGAGAAATGAAAAATCATGATTTCTGTAATTTATATTTCCTTAGAAGTTTTTTTAATTAATATTTTATATGTTACTGGTTACTTACATTCTTCAGTGCAATTCCTATTCAAATCCTCTGAGTATATGTCTCTGGGTTACTTTTCTTTCATCATTTCATAAAAATTATTAATACAGTAAACATATTATCATTCTTCCCATGTTCCATGATGTATTCACATGCTGCTGGCATCTTTCCTCAGTTTAATATAATGTGTAGTAATAGATGTGCACTTTTATACTTTCCTTTTTTTTTTTTAATTTTTTTAAATTTATTTTTGGGAGAGAGAGAGAGAGAGACAGAGCATGAGTGGGGGAGGGCAGAGAGAAAGGGAGACACAGAATCCAAAGCAGACTCCAGGCTCTCTAAGCTGTCAGCACAGAGACCAACGCAGGGCTCGAACTCACAGTGAGATCATGACCTGAGCTGAAGTCAGATGCTTAACCAAGTGAGCAACCCAAGTGCCCCTTACTTTTATACTTTCTAAGTGACAGTCTTAATTAGAAAATTCTCTCATATGCCTTAGATCCACTTTTCCAGTTTTCCAAATATTTTCCTAAAATATATACTATGTCATCTTTCATCCTTTTTTTCATTATTCCATAGAGGAGATTTTTTTGTATATGCTATCTTTTATAGTATCAATAAGTACTGTTTATCTCAAAAGGCAAGTTCAAAACTCTTTTTTCGTAATTCTTACATATATGTTAAACCATTTATTTTCCCATATGAATTGGATATTTGGATATTTTTAAAGGGATATTTAAGTTCCAAATTACTCCGCTGTTTTCCTGATGAATGGTATGCTAATGCATATTGTATTGAATTTACATATTTGAGAAAAACTGACATTTTTGTGTCACTAAAATTTTCTACTTTTGACTATAAAGGACATTATGGAGACAACTGAGAAGACATGAGTAAGGTCTGTAGATTAGTGTTATAACGAATGTTACGTTTCTGATTTGATATCTATGTAGAACGTACAGAACTATGTGAATTAAACCAGAGAATGGACGTAGGAAATTCTCACTGAAGGAATTAGAAACAGAAGATTACTACAAATTCAACCTGCTCTCAAATTCATAAAAACAAAGAAAAAGTGGGAGAAATGCAAATATAACACAATTTTAAGCATCACAGAATCCAGGAGAATGGTAAACAGGAATTTTTGTATTACTCTTACAATTTTTCTATTAGTATCAATTTATTTCAAAATAAAAGAATGATTCTCTAGCTCTGTCTCTCACACATAAACACACACAGAGCAACATGTACAACCCAGCATAGAATGACTTTCCAGTAGTTTACATTTTGTTTACTATTAAGCTTTTATATTTGTTTCAAATAGTTATATGTGCATTCTTATAGAAACTGACCCAAAACATTATTTTTATCTTAAAATTTTTTTATGTTTATTTATATTTTTGAGGGAGAGACAGAGACAGAGCATGAGTGGGGGAGGGGCAGAAAAAGAGGGAAACACAGAATCAAAGCAGGCTCCAGGCTCCAAGCTGTCAGCACAGAGCATGACATGGGGCTCAAACTCGTGAACCTCGAGATCATGACCTGAGCCAAAGTTGGATGCTCAATCAACTGAGCCACCCAGGCACCCCAACATTATTTTTATCTTAACTATAAACAGATCATACTACTGATTTCCATTCTTAGTGACTACTGCTTACTAGTCATCAAAGAAATGATACTAATTTTTTTAAATATTTATCATATCCAATAATTTTACCAAAGTCCCTGTTGATTCTGATAAAAAAGTGTTCAAGAATCTCTTAGTTTTTCCTGGATCATAGCATTAGCACCAAAACATCAAAAAATGGTAAATAATGATGATAGTAGCTATCACACTTTTTTTCCTGATTTTAATAAAAATGATTTCACCATTTAAAATGATGTTCAGTAAAGTCTTTATCATATTCAGACTTTTACCAAATATATTTTTTTCTCAGAGTTTTCTTAGGGTTGGCTGCTAAAATTTATCATATACTTATTTCTACATTTATTGATACCTTCATATGATTTTTCTATAATTTATTGATATAATTTATTTCATAGGTAAGTATCTTAATATTAAACACTCTTTGGATTGCGCAAGTAAATTCTAACTGGTCACAGTACATGATTTTTTCATTATGTTGTTAAATTGTTGGTTCAAGTTTTAGTTAAAACTTTGTACTCATATTCTTAAATGAAATTGGTCTCCTAGAATTTATTTTTCCAGTATCTCCTTCATGTTGTGACAGTTGTGTAACATGTCGTGGGAGTGCATTGTTTTTAATGCATCAGAAGAATATAAGCAACATTTGAATTACCTGCTCTTAACACTTTCCAAAACACCCAGATGGTGCTTTTTAAACTTTTTTCTAACTCTTAGCAAATGTTCTTGCCAAATCTTCTACTTCACCTTAGGTGTACATTTTGGTAATTTATATACCACAACACCATTAATTTCCTCTATGAATTCACATTTGTTACATGTGTTCAGAAGCAACTGCCAAGAAAAGCAGCGGTCTCACGATGAGTCTGTCACTTGTTCCCCCTGTGAAGACTCACAAAGAAAGCTGTATGTTCATTTCCTCATTTACAAAGAGCAGCATGGTCACAAACCTCCAGGGTAAAAGAAACTTCATGCCTCTGCATTTCAGCTTCTCCCTAGAACCTGGAAGATCTTATCTCCACCATAGCAGTTTTCATTTCTGCTTGGTTGTCATTTCTGGTTAACTAGCTCTGCCTTGCCCAGAGAGGGCAAAAGTCCTTCCCTAATTCACTTTATTGGAAAACTACCAGAGCCAAAACCTGCTCACATGGTTAAGATGAGGTCAACCAAACACAGAAGCTGCCGTGAGCAACTTGTGGGAAAAAAAGGAGTTGAGACCAGAGGGCTATGGAGACTTGTAGTATCTTCCCAGAATCCCCCAAGACTCTCGAAAATTAATTTTTAATTTTTTGATGATATATGTTTGCTTAGACCATCTTACCGATGCAGTTTCCCATGATTACCATTAGAAATGGCAATTTGCTCACACCAACCACATGTTTAACCTACCTCAAATTCTGCATGTCTGTGAATATCCTCTGCTCGTTGCCTGCTCAGGATAAATTCAGCTTCATTTGCTACTCTTACTAGATGATCCTTCATTGTTTGACTAAGCAACCTATAAAGAGATTAATATTGTCAAATAAGTAAATGTGTACATACTTAAGACATATGATGGTTCACTGCTCAAAGTTGATGTATCTTGTTATGTGGAGAAGAATGTTTATACTCCTCTTCTGTCATCATACCCAATGAAGTACCATTACTTCACACTAAATAATTAAAGGATATAGCAACAAAAGTTACCCTTCTGGCAAAACCAGAATAGCTTTTATCCAACTAGCTATCCAAGAAAAACAACTAAAAATACCGTATCAAATTTGTGTTTTAATCTTTTTAAAGGTATTGGAGAATTTACAAGGCAGCCACAAAGTAAGGAGCCAAGATCCTAGAGAAGAAAGCACACAGAAGACATTCAGCATGATTTTTTTCACTGAACCATTTACTTTCCACAGGTGGAACTAGAGAAGCTAAACAGATTTATCAGTCTTACAGAGCTACGGAGACAAAAATTAAATGTTATGACCTGTCAAGGAGGAAGGATCCTAGTAGATTATCCAGGCTTACAGAAGGAACATAAGTATAGCATAGGAAACAGAAAATAGACCAGTCTATAAAAACACTAAAACAGACTCTCAAACAACACTATACTGATTTATACATAAGTGGGAGCCAAAACGCTAAACAAAAATTTCAGAATCTCATAAGGTGAGGAGAAAAAGAAATAGAAATACCAATGCATGAGAACTAAATTCCAGGCAAACTCGAAATAGGGCAAACTCTCACAAAGATTGAAAAACTCCAGCCTTGGGGCACCTGGGTAGCTCAGCTGGTTGAGGGCCTGACTTGACCGAGGGCATGATCTCATGGTTTGTGAATTCAAGCCTCATATCAGGCTCACTGCTGTCAGCCTGTCAGCCTAGAGCCCACTTCAGATCTTCTATCCCCCTCCCCCACCCCCTCCCCAGGTGTGCTCTCCCAAAAAACAAACAAACAAAAAACCCAAAAAACTCCATCTTGAATCAGGTCAGTCTTAAATTAACATAATCAGTACCTAATTTAACTGCTAATCAGAAATCAAAAGGAAATCTCTAGAGAAAGATATTATCACTTAGAGACTTATATTTACCCCTGCCATTTTAAATATAATTTCCAACAATCACCAAGTAACCAACAATAAATGAAGGAAAAACAAATAGAAGTCAACTCAGAAAATCAAGATACTAAAATTTCATATCTAAACACTGAAATAGGGGCACCTGGGTGGCTCAGTCAGCTAAGCGTCCGACTTCAGCTCAGGTAATGATTTCACAGTTTGTGGGTTCGAGCCCCACATTGGGCTCTGTGCTGTCAGCTCAGACTCTGGAGCCTGCTACAGATTCTGTGTCTCCCTCTCTCTCTCTGCCCCTCCCTGGCCTGTGCTCATGCTTGCTCACTCTCTCTCTAAAAAGTAAATTAAAAAAAAACTGTAAAAAAATTAAACACCAAAATAAACGTAGTTATGGTTCAGGACAACAGATTCTAAGAAAAAGAACTCCAGTAGAGACTAGAAACTTAAACCACTGAACAAAACAAACATGAAATTAAGAACAGATTTACCAATTTACTAAACTCAAAGAAGTACTTAACCAAAGAATAGGCCAATGACAACTAAACAGAAGCATGGTAAGAAAAATAATGAAAACTTGACAAAATAAATAACAGACATACAGACCAAGGCAAAAAGGTCTAACATAAGTGTATCTGGAGTAAAGAAAGAAGTCAAATAGTGCAAAACGAGCAATATTTGAAGAGATACTAGGCAACATTTTTTGAAAACTAGGGAAGGGGCACATGGGTGGCTTAGTCAGTCAGGCATCCGACTCTTGGTTTCATCTCAGGTTATGATCTCACAGTTTTGTGGGTTAGAGCCCCACATCAGACTCTGTGCTGAGAGTACAGAGCCTGCTTGGAATTCTCTCTCTCCCTCTCTCTCTGCCCCTCCTCCACTTATGCTGTCTCTGTCTCTTTCAAAATAAATAAATAGCTTAACAAAAAAAAAGAAAGAAAGAAAAAGAAAACTGGGGAAAAAACTATTAAGCCATACACTGAAGTGCTACAACCTCCAAACAGGATCAAAGAGTACTACATCTATTCGTATCATAATAAAATTGTCAAAGGAAAAAAATCTTAATAGCAGACAGAGGGAGAGAAAAAGCAGAACAGGTAAGGACACCTACTTGGTTTCAAAAGAGCATGAAGACTGATGGAAGACAAATAAGAATGCAATGACCTCTTTCAGATGCCAAATCAAAATGGCAGCTAAGAATTCCATATCCAGAAACCATCTTTTAATAATAAAAGTGAAAGTACCTAGAATATACCACGTGAAGAGTCTATTTTCTGAACTCCCCTTACCTGCCTAGAAGCACAGACTACCAAAAGAATTCAACTGTCACAAATCCTTCCAATGAAGACTGTGAAGTTGTGCAACCAGGGAAGAATGACTCTTATTATCTAGAAACTTAAAAAGTCAGCACGTGGATAGGAAATTGCCTAAAAGGACATTGTCACAAAACTATCCTATCTCCTAAGGGTCCATTTATCTTTCCTAAAAGTTATTTGTTTTTCCCTAAGTGCCCTTCTTCCTAAAACCTCAAAATATAATATAACCTCTTTCTTGAGTCACATTTTTCTATGAATTCTCTCCAACATACATGAATTAAAAAAACTCATCTTTTCTATTATCAATTTGTCTTTTGTCAGTTTGATTCACAGGCCCTCAACGAAAGAACCTAAGAGGATAGGGGAAAAAATGTTTCCTCTCATGCAAAAGCAAAATAAGCATATTTAATGGCAAAACAGACAGAAATTGTCACTAGACAAATGGGTCACTCCCACATTAAACGTTGTTTTTCAGACAGAAGGTAAATAATATCAGATGGATGTAACACAAGGCAGTAAAAAACAAAACAGGGGCACTTGGGTGGCTTAGTTGGTTAAATGTCCAACTTCCACTCAGATCATGATCTCACAGTTACTTTAGAGCCTGGAGCATGCTTCAGAATCTGTGTCTCCTAGTATCTCTCTGCCCCTTCCCCACTAATGCTCTTGTGTGCGTGCTCCCTCCCTCTCTCTCTTTCTCTCTCTCTCTCTCTCTCTCTCTCTCTCTAAAAAATAAATAAAAACATTTTTAAAATTTTTAAAAAAGAAAAAAGAAAAACTCAACATGGGTAAATCTAAAAAGAATACTGAGTGTTTACACCAATCAGAATTAACTTCTAAAATTCAAAAATACCATTATGTTAAAATATTTAATAGCACTCAAAACAAGACAAATTAAAAGGAATTAGTGTTGTAATGTTCTTTAATTATCCATGAACTGGTGAAAGAACCAATTTATTTAAGATGTTAACAACTCTAATATCCATGTTTCAATCTGGGTAACCACTAAAGATATCTAAAATAATTAACAACCAATATGCTAATAGGAAAAAACCAAATTGAAAAAACAAATTTAGCTCAAAAGAAAGGAAAAAAAGAAAAAAGGAACATGCAAAACATACAGCAAATAAAAGGACAGACAATAAGAGGATAAGCTTTAACCTAAATACATCAGGAATATATAGAAAGCAGATTTAATGATACAATTACTGTCAAATAGATTTTAAGTATGTCATATCATTAAACTGTAACACAATTTCACTAAAAGGTTGCACAAATGTTGAAAGTCATTTTTTCAGAAAAGATAAATAATAAAAAAAAGTGTGAAAGAAGATTATATATCTTTATTAATATAAGAAAAAGATAGGGGTGCCTGGGTAGTTAATCACTTGAGTGTCCGACCTCAGCTCAGATAACAACCTTACAATTCTTGAATATGAGCCACACATAGGGCTTTCTGCTGTCAATGCAGAGCCAGCTTCAGATCCTATGTCCTCCTCTCTCTTAGCCTCTCCCCACCCCCCTCAAAAATAAACATTTAAAAAATATACATAAAAAAAGATTGCTTTAAGAAATTTTATTAGAGATAAATAGATACTTCAAATGATAAGATGAATGATCTAGACAGAAAATCATAACTTTGAGATTCTAAATTTGTATGTTCCCAAGAATATGATATACTACTAGCTATAAAAGATATAAAGCCACACCATATTTTAACAATGTGATTACAAACCCTGATGAAACGGACAGATTTTTCACATACATCCACTAAATGAAGAATGAATATTCTTATCATTTAAATATGGATCATATACACAAACAGACAAAATGTGGGGTGACAAAGAAATCTATAATGAATTTCAAAGGAAGAAATCATACAGAGTATGTTCTCTGACACAATAGAACCAATCTAGAAAAAATAAAATAGAACATTCTGTGCAAAAACTCTAGGATGGCCTCCAACTTTCCAGCTTTCTGATATCTTCAGCCTTATGTAATCCTCTCAATTAGATTTTGTATAGGAGCTATGGCATGCCTCAAAGCAGTAAAACATGGAAACACTGAAGACATATCATTTCCATTATTATATTAAGTATGATTCAAATTTTCATCTTACTAGCAGACTCTTCTTGCTGACTCCTCATCCTGATGGCATAGCTCATGAATTCTGCCATATTACAGCTACTCTATGAAGTAGCTCATGTAGCAAGAAACTCAGTGCAGCCCTCAGACAACCATCAGCAAGGAACTGGAAATCAGTCGCAGCAACTCACAAAGAATTCAATCCTGCCAACAACCAGATAAACTTAGAAGAAAACACTTCCCCAGTCAAATATCAAATGAGACTGCAGCCCAAAAATACCTTAACCTTTTAAGAGAATCTGAAGCAGAGGGGCCAGACAAGCCATGCCCAGAGTCCTAACCAACATAGACTATGAGATAATAAATGTTTGTTGCTTTAAGGCCAAATTCTGCTAATACTGTTGACACAGCAATACATGATAACATTTCTTCCCATCAATATTTGAAAAACAAAGGAATACACTGCTAAATAACCCATGCACCAAAGAAAACATGACAATGGAAATTAGAAAATACTCTGAAATAAAAGATAATGAAAACAACAAATTAAAACATGTGGGATTAAGAACAAATATTGTTAAAATGTCGATACCATCCAAAGCAATCTACATATTCCATGCAATACCTATCAAAATAACACCAGCATTCATTCTTCAAAGATCTAGAACAATCCTAAAACTTATATGGAACCAGAAAAGACCCCAAACAGCCAAAGCAATCTTGAAAAAAACAAAACAAAACAAAGCAGGAGGCATCACAATCCCAGACTTCAAGCTATACTACAAAGCTGTAATCATCAAGACAGTATGGTACTGGCACAAGAACAGACACTCAGATCAATGGAACAGAATAGAGAACCCAGAAATGGACCCACAAACGTATGACCAACTAATCTTTGACAAAGCAGGAAAGAATATCCAATGGAATAAAGACAGTCTCTTCAGCAAGTGGTGCTGGGAAAACTGGACATGCAGAACATTGAACCTGGACCACTTTCTTACACCATACACAAAAATAAACTCAAAATGGATGAAAGACCTCAATGTAAGACAGGAAGCCATCAAAATCCTTGAGGAGAAAGCAGGCAAAAACCTCTCTGACCTTGGCCGCAGCAACTTCTTACTCAACATGTCTCCAGAGGCAAGGGAAACAAAAGCAAAAATGAACTATGGGGACATCATCAAAATAGAAGGTTTCTGCACAGCAAAGGAAACAATCAGCAAAACTAAAAGGCAACCAACAGGATGGGAGAAGATATTTGCAAATGACATATCAGATAAAGTGTTAGTATCCAAAATCTATAAAGAACTTATCAAACTCAACACCCAAAAAACAAAGAATCCAGTGAAGAAAAGAGCAAAAGACATGAGTAGACACTTCTCCAAAGAAGACATCCAGATGGCCAACTGACACATGAAAACATGCTCAACAACACTCATCATCAGGGAAATACAAATCAAAACTACAATGAGATACCACCTCACACCTGTCAGAATGGCTAACACTAACAACTCAGGCAACAACAGATGTTGGCGAGAATGCGGAGAAAGAGGATCTCTATTGCATTGGTGGTGGCAATGCAAGCTGGTGCAGCCACTCTGGAAAACAGTATGGAGGTTCCTCAAAAAACTAAAAATAGAACTACCCTATGACCCAGCAATTAAACTACTAGGCATTTATCCACAGGATACAGGTGTGCTGTTTCGAAGGGACACATGCACCCCCCATGTTTATAGCAGCACTATCAACAATAGCCAAAGTATTAAAGAGCCCACATGTCCATCGATGGATGAATGGGTAAAGATGTGGTATATATATATATACAAAGGAGTATCACTCGGCAATCAAAAAGAATGAAATCTTGCCATTTGCAACTACTTGGATGGAACTGGAGGGTATTATGCTAAGTGAAATTAGTCAGAGAAAGACAAAAATCATATGACTTCACTCATATGAGGACTTTAAGAGACAAAACAGATGAACATAAGGGAAGGGAAACAAAAACAATATAAAAACAGGGAGGGGGACGAAACAGAAGAGTCTCATAAATATGGAGAACAAACAGAGGGTTACTAGAGGGGTTGTGGGAAGGGGGATGGTCTAAATGGGTAAGGGGCACTAAGAATCTACTACTGAAATCATTACTGCACTATATGCTAACTAATTTGAATGTAAATTTAAATAAACAAACAAACAACATGTGGGATTTTGCTAAATCAATGCTTGGAGAGAAATGTATACACTAAATAAATTTATACACTAGATTGATACACTAAATAAATTCAAAACACGGAAGAAACTCTGAAAATAAATTACCTAAGTACAAAACTGGAAAAATGAGAAACACATCACAGAAAATTCAATGTATTGAAAATAAAATAACAAAGAAGAGAAATTAAAAATATATCAAATAAAAATGCACTTTAGAAAATCAACAAACTTAAAAAGTTGGTTCTTTCAAAAACTCCAAAATATCAACAATTAAAATTAATAACTGAGGTCAGAAAGATTACTAGATTGAAGTGATCTAGATCACTACAAGTGATATACAAAATATACAAAAATAAACTATACTCTATTTAATAGTTAACCAAAAGTCAAAGTAATTTTTAAATACTATTTTGAAAAGCATTAAAAATCATCAAAAGATGTAAGAACTAACCAAATGTGATATAATTGTGTATACAAACAAAAAGAATACTAAGAGATGTTAAAGAACACTTAAAGAAATTAAAGGACTATGCAATGTTCATGAAAGTTAAAGGCTCAATACTGTAAAGATATGAATTCTACACAAAGTCATATATAGTTGTATAGTTGTATAGCTACACAAATCCCAGTCAAAATTCTAGCAGGTCTTCTGCAGAATCTGACAAGTTCATTCTAACAGTTACACAAAAATGTAAAGAACAAAGAATAGCTGAGACATTCTTGAAGAGGAGGAGGAAAGAGGAGGGAAAATAATAATCATAATCATAACAGAAGACTAATACCACCAAATATTAGGACCTATTATATTGATGTATTAAGACAGTGTAGTAGTGGGGCAAACACAGATGAACAGACCAATGAATCAGAAGAGAATATCCAGAAACAGACCCAGATTTAAGACAGAGTTACTTTTGTAATAAGGAGGAAGAAGATGGAATTTTTCAATAATTAGGTCTGAATCAATCAATCACATAAAACTAACCATGACTTCTATCTCAGATCATAAAAAACAAATGAATTCCAAAAGGGTCATAGACAAATCCTAAACACTTCTAGAAGCTTTCATAAGATCACATAAAATAGTATCTTCATTACTTAAAGATTTCTTGAAAAACCATAAAATACAACATGAAGAAAAATACTGAAAAACTGGACTTCTTTAAAATTAAAGATCTGTGCTTATGAAGGCCACTATTAAGAAAATTAAAAGGCAAACTTTAGAAAAGGAGAATACATTTGTAATACTTACAGTCCACAAGGAACTTATATTCTTAAATATACAAAAATACTTACAAATAAGGAAAAGGCAATAATCATAATTCTTAAAAATGAGCAAAGTACACGAATAAGCTCTTCACAAAAGATTTCCAAAAGGCAAGTAAATTCATGAAAAGGTGTTCAAGATTACCAGTCATCAGGGAAATACAAATAAAACTATAAGCTATACTACATCCCACCAGAATCACTATATTTTTTAAAAAATGGTATTTTCAAATGTTGGCAAGGAAATTAAGTAACAGGGATTCTCATCATCATAAAACATATAAAAAAACGTTTATAGCAACTTTATTTATAATAGCCAACAATAGCAACTACTGAGAATGCCAGTAAGAGTAAAATTTTTTTAAATAAAATATTCATATAATAAAATACAGATCAGTATCAGAAAGAACCAACTAATTTTATACATAACAAAATAAATTTCACTAACAATGTCGGGCAAAAGTACAAAAGAATATTATATGAAAAAGTACTCAAGTATACTATATGAATCATCTTGGGTAAGAAAAGTTTTTAAAACTCATCTATGTTATGAGGGGCACCTGGGTGGCTCAGTTGGTTAAGCATCTGACTTTTGATTTAGGTTCAGGTCATTATCTCACAGTTCAGGAGTTTGAGCCCAAGTCAGGCTCCACACTGACACTGGGGTGCCTGTTTAGGATTCTCCCTCTCTCCTTTCACTGCCCCTCCCCTGCTCATGTTTTCTCTCTCCCTCTCAGAGTAAATAAATAAAACTCAAAAAAACAAAACAAACAAAGAAAAAAAAAACCACCTCATCTATGCTATTAGAAAGCAAGAGTTTAAGAGATGGTTAACTTCGGTGCTACTTAAGACCTCTACATGTAATGACTCTTATGGAACTTTAGTAATGATAACACAGTTCTAAACCTCCCAGCAAAATACTTTGGATATATAAACAACTGACCCATTCTGATGAATGCTACCACAAGACCACTTTACCTACCATGAATGCTAACAGAATGATTCATCTCATATAAGTGAGATGCTTCTGGGAACATGTTTGTTATGTATACGTCTTCTAAACTTCTTTCTTTAAAAGGAACTGGAGGGGCACCTGGGTGGCTCAGTTAAGCGTCTAACTCTTGATTTCAGTTCAGGTCATGGTCTCAAGGGTCTCAAGCCCTGCGTGAGGCTCTGTGCTGCTAACTTGAGATTCTCTCTGTCCTCCCACTCTCTCTTTCTGCCCTTCCCCCACTCTCACCCACACATGCCCTCTCTTTCTCTCTGTCAAATTAAATAAACTTTTTTTAAAAAGGAACTGGAAAGAAAGGTTGGGTAGGTAGCTAGGATTACTTTTTCAGTATAATAGCAGAAGTGAATAAACTGCACCTAGACAATACCTGTCTACAAAAGTTAGACCCAACAATAGTCATCAACGATGGCATATCTATAAGCAGGTACCAGGGTACATGTCTTTATAGCAATATTTTAGTCAAAATGTCAATAAAATATGCATAGACTTTGATACAAAGCAGTGATTACACTCCTAGTAAACTGCCATATCAACATTTTCCCACAAGTGTAGAAAAACTTGTATGTAAAAGGAATTTCACTAAAAAATTGCTTACAAAAGTGAAAACCTAAAAGAACCAAAATATGCAAACCTATAAGAATAGATTCTTCTGAATTGACAACAAAATGTTTCCCATAACATATTATTAAGTGAGAAAATAAAATTAAAATATTATGTACAATGTGAGTTTGGGGAAAATATGAAGGAAAATACACCAAACTGCCATTTATCTAGAATGAAATCATCAAAACAGGGCCACGAACTAAATCTGCCTGCCAACAGTTTTTGTTAATAAAGTTTTATTGGAACAAAGCCATGCCCACTTATTAACTATAGCTGTTCTCACATCATAACTCTACAGTAAGTTGAGTAGTAGTGGCAGACCATATGCTCTGCAATGCCTAGAATATTTACTATATGGCCCTTTAAAAAAGTATGCCACCCCATGCTTTAGAAAGGAGAATGTATGTTTTCCCCCTTGTATTTCTCTGTTCTTTGAAGTTTTACAATAAGGAGTAATTAAAAGAAAGAAAAAGAAAAACAGATCCTTAAAGAAAACAGAAAGCTTTCTGCTCTTCTACCACTTTTCACATTCTCTCTTAAGTTCATACACACTATTTACAATTTGATTCCAAATCTGTCACACCCTCTCCATTACCTCCAAACTGTAGATGTTAATGCAATTTTTATGATTTTTGAGTGAGATTATTAGGGTATTTTTCAAATACTATTAAACAGTACACATTCAGGCATTACCGATAAAAACAATCCCTAGTGCAAGTTTAAAATCTGCTAATGAATAACTTGCTTTGACTCTGCAGATAGAGAAAGCAAGGGCTTTCACGAGTATAAACGTGAAATACTGGTTTGTGCTTCTTAGTTTCTCTTTAGAGACCAAAAACCACATTGTGAATTAACATCAGTATATTGCCTCATAGCACTCAAACACTAATTGATTAGTCAAAGGTACATCAACCTCCTAGTCCCCAACCAAGCAACCTCAAAGTTATTCTCATCTCCTCCTTCTTCCCTATCACCTTTGCCCCTAATCCATCAGCAAATACTGTCAGTATTTCCTATGTAATATTTCCAGTTTTAAATAATGTATTTCCTATGTAATACTTCCAGGTTTAATTAATGTATTTCACTACATAATATTTCCAGGTTTAATTATTTCACAGCCAATGTCCTAAAAATCAAGCTTTAATCATTTCACATCTAGACTATAACAGAATATGAATTTGGAGTACTTGCTCTGATCTTTTAACATGTTTGTATATAATCCCCCTCTGTCTTTTGAATCACTGTCAAATATCTACGCAACATCTACTGTATGATAAAGGCAAGGCTAAACACTGGAGACAAGCTTTTCCTATATTTTAGATGGGGAGAAAGACAATACCCTGTGCTACTATGTGATCTTGTGAATGTTTTCACAGACAAGCTGGCACCCAGTCATTGCTCAAGACCCTCTCCCAGAGAATCAGCGCAGGTCCAATATATGAGGAACTCTGAAGTTTGGGGTTTTGAAACACAGCCCCATCTGAGATAAAACTCTGGAGGAAGGAGCCACCTGGCAAGCAGACACCTTGGACACAGACCGGGTAAAGGCAGGAAGCAGACAGAAGCCTGAGACAAAGGAGAGGTGTTTGATCACATGTCTGTGAGGGCACAAAATTCATGCGCCAAAGACTACAGAGCTAGTTGAAGCCATTTCACCTTTACAAACGCGCACATGCACACACAGGAATCGACCCCAGTGAGCTAATAAGCAGGGCTACCAAGCAGAGAATAGAGCTGTTAAACCAAACCCTGCCCACCTGCACCGTTTACGCACAGCCCTCAAAGACCAGCACAAATCCTTTCCATCTGCTTAGTGTACAGACTACAGTGTGTTACAAAGTTTGCTCTATGGTAAACTGGATGAAACTTCATTTGGATCTCATTCCGTTTGCTTGTTCATTTGTTCATTTTCTTTGTCTCTGTTTTTACTTATATTATCTTTTTCTTTTCCTTTTCTTAGGTACAGGAAGAGCTAATTTCTTTTATATTATTTTATACTATTTTATTTTATTTTATTTTATTTTATTTTATTTTATTTTATTTTATTTCATTATTTAAAAAATTTTGGGGGGAGCTCCTGGGTGGCTGAGTTTGTTATATGTCCAACTTCAGCTCAGGTCATGATCTCGCTGTTCATGAGTTTGAGCCCCACATTGAGAATGCTGCTCTCAGCATGGAGCCCACATCAAATCTTCTGTCCCCTTCTCTGTCCCTCCCCTGCTCATGCTCTCTTTCTCAAAAATAAATTTAAAAAAATTTTTTTAATTAAAAATTTTTAAATTTGTTTTTCCCCTTTCTCTTTTTTCTCTTTTCTGTGAAGCTTCTCTCAACAAGCAGCCTGAAACACACCTAGGATCTAGCTTCCTTTATTTGATTTGGTTTTGTTTTTAATTTAAAAAATTTTTATTTTATTAATTTTTTTCTTCCTACAAAATGACAGGACAGAGTAATTCACCCAAAAAGAAAGAACAGGAAGAAATAATGGCATGGATTTAATCAACACAGATATAATTAAGATGTCTGAATTAAAATTCAAACCCACAATTATAAAAATACTAGCTAGGGTTGAAAAAACCATGGAAGATAGCAGAGGATCCCTTTCTGCAGAGATAAAAGAAATAAAATCTAGTCAGGCCAAAATTAAAAATGCTATACTGAGATGCAATCTTGAATGGGTGCCATGACAGCAAGGATGGACAAAGGAGAGCAGTGAATCAGTGAGCTAGAAGACAAAATTATGGAAAATAATGAAGCAGGAAAAAAAAAAGATGAAAACAAAGGCAAAAGATCACAATACAAGACTTAGAGAACTCAGTGACTTATTAAAGAGAAATAACATTTGTATCACAGAAGTCCCAGAAGATGAAGAATGAGAAAAAAGGGCCTAAGATTAATGTGAGCAAATTATAGCTAAAAACTTTTCTAATCTGGGGAAGGACACAGACATCAAATTCCAAGAAGAACACAGAATTCCCATTAGATTCAACAAAAACCAACCATCACCAAGACATACCATAGTCAAATCACACAATACACACACAAGGAAAAAATTGTGAAAGCACCAAGCATACAAGGAAAGACAGATTTCCTTTCCTTTCCTTTAGCATATAAGGAAAGACAGATTAGGTATGCAGCAGATCTTTCCACAGAAACTTGGCAGGCCAGAAAGGAGTGGTAGGATATATTCAACATGCTGAATTGCAAAACCATGCACAGCCAAAAATTCTTTATCCAGCAAGGCTGTCATTCAAAATAGAAGGAGAGATAAAGAGTGTCCCAGACTAGCAAAAACCAAAGGAGTTTGTGACCACTAACCTAGCTTTACGAGAAACTTTAAGGGGGACTCTTTGAATTGAGAAAACATAAACAAAACAAAATAGACCAAAAGCGACAAAGACTAGAGAGGACCAGAGAACATCACCAGAAACACCAAATCTGCAGGCTACACAATGACACTAAATTTGTATCTTTCAGTAGTCACTCAAATTTGTAAATGGACTAAAGGTTCCAATAAAAAGACATAAGGGTATCAGAATGGATTAAAAAAAACCCATCTATATCCTGTCTACAAGAGACTCATTTTAGACCTAAAGATACCTGCAGATTCAAAGCAGGGGATGGAGAACCATCTACAATGCTAATGAACGTCAAAAGAAAGCCAGAGTAGCTATACTTACATCAGACAAACTAGATTTTAAAGCAAAGACTGTAACAAAAGATGAAGAAGGGCATTATACCATTATTAAGGGGTCTATCCACCAAGAAGACCTAACCATTTTAAATATTTATACCTCCAATTTTGAAGTACCTGAATATACAAATCAGTTAATCACAAACATAGAGGAACTCAAAGATAATAATACAATAATTATAGGAGACCTTAACACCCCACATACAACCATGGACAGATCATCTAAGCAGAAAATCAATAAGGAAACAATGGCTTTGAATGACACACTAGACTGCATGGACTTAACAGATATATTCAGAAAATTTCATCCTAAAGCAGCAGAACACACATTCTTCTAAGTGCACATGGAATATTCTCCAGAATGCATCACATACTGGGTCAAAAAATCAGCCCTAAACAAGTACAAAAAGATTGGGACTATATACCATGCATATTTTCAGAACACAACACTATGGAACTTGAAATCAACCATAAGAAACAATTTGAAACACCACAAATACTTAGAGATTAAAGAACATCCTACTAAAGAATGAATTCGTTAACCAAGAAATTAAGACATAAAAAAGGACATGGAAGCCAATGAAAATGAAGACATAACAGTTTAAAACATCTGGAATGCAGCAAGGGCAGTCATAAGAGGGAAGTATATAGTAATCCAGGCTTTCCTAAAGAAGGAAGAAATGTTTCAAATAAACAACCTAACCCGATACCTAAAAAAAACTGGAAAAAGAAGAGCAAATAAAGCCAAAAACCAGCAGAAAAGAAAAAATAGCAGAAATCAATGATACTGAAATTAAAAAAAAAAAATGTGAGTCAGTTAAATGTCTGACTTCAGCTCAGGTCATGATCTCACGGATCATGGGTTCGAGCCCCAGGTCAGGCTGTGGGCTAACAGCTCAGAGCCTGGAGCCTGCTTTGGATTTTGTGTCTCCCTCTCTGCCCATCCCCCACTTGCATTCTGTCTCAGTCTCGGTCTCTCTCTCTCTGTCTCTCTGTCTCTCTCTCTCTCTCCCTCAAAAATAAACAAATATTAAAAAAAGTAAAAAACAAAAACCAGATCAATGAAACTAGGAACTGGTTCTTTGAAACAAATAACAAAAGTGACAAATCCTTAGCCAGAATAATCAAAAAGAAAAAGGAAAGGACCCAAATAAATAAAATCATGAATGAAGGAGGAAAGATCACAACCAATACCACAGAAATACAAACAATAATAAGAGAACACTGGGGTGCCTGGGTGGCTCAGTTGGTTAAGTGGCCGACTTAACCAAAATAAATAACAAATAAAACATTAAAAAATTTTTAAAAAAATAAGAGAACATTATGAGTAATTATATACCAACAAATCGGGAAATATGAAAGAAATGGATAAATTCTGAGAAACATATAAACTACCAAAACTGAAATAGGAAGAAACAGAAAATTTGAACAGATGCAAAACAAGTAATCAAAAATCTCCCAACAAATAAGAATCCAGGGCCAAATGGCTTCTCAGCAGAATTCTACCAAATATCTAAAGAAGAGTTAATACTATTCTTTTGAAGCTGTTCCAAAAAAATAGAAATGGAAGGAAAACTTCCAAATTCATTCTATGAGGCCAGCATTACCTTGATTCCAAAAACAGACGAAGACCCCACTAAAAAGGAGATAGTGCACCTGGGTAGCTCAGTCAGAGAAGCATCCAACTTCACCTCAAGTCATGGTCTCACAGTTTGTGGGTTGGAGCCTCACGTCGGGCTCTGTGCTGACAGCTCAGAGCCTGGAGCCTGCTTGGATTCTGTGTCCCCCTCTTTCTCTGCCCCTCCCTGCTCAAGCTCTGTCTCTCCTTCAAAAATAAGTAAACATTAAAAAAAAATTTTAAGTATCAACTGTCTTTGTACACACAATTTTTTGCAATCACACTAAAAAAAATATTTTTAAAGGAGAATTACAGACGAATATGCCTGATGGACATGGATGCAAAACTTCTCAACAAGATACTAGCAAATCAAATCCAATACATTAAAAGAATCATTCACCACATTCAAGTGGGATTTATTCCTCGGCTGCAGATGTGGTTCAATATCTGCAAATCAATCAGCATGATACATCACACTATTAAAAGAAAGGATAAGAACCACATGATCCTCTCAATGGATGCAGAAAAAGCACTTGACAAAATACAGTACCCGTTCTTGATACAAACTCTCAAGAAAGTGAGAATAAAAAGAACATACCTCAACATCATAAAGGCCATATATGAAAGACGCACAGCTAATATCATCCTAAATGGGGAAAAGCTTTCCCACTAAGGTCAGGAACATGACAGGAAATGTCCACTCTCAACAATGTTGTTGAAAACAGTACTGTAACCCCTAGACTCAGCAGTCAAACAAAAAAAAGAAGTAAAAGTCATACAAATTGGCAAGGAAGAAGTCAAATGTTTGCTCTTCCCAGAAGACATGATACTCTCTTTGGAAAACCCAAAAGACTCTACCACAAAACTGCTAGAACTGATACATTAATTCAGCAATGATGCAGGATATAAAATGAACATACAGAAATCAGTTGCATTTCTATCCACCAATAAAGAAGGAGAAGAGAAATCAAGAATCAACCCCATTTACAGTTGTACCAAAAGTCATAAAATAACTAAGAATAAACCTAACTAAAGAGATATAAGATCTCTACACTGAAAACTATAAAAAGCTTATGAAAGAAATTGAAGACACAAAGAAATGAAAAACATTCCACATTAACGGCCTGGAAGAACAAATATTGTTAAAATGTCTATACCACCCAAAGCAATCTACACATTCAATGCAATCCCTATCAAATTAACACCAGCATTCTTCAAAGAGTCAGGACAAACAATGCTAAAATTTGTATGGAACCAGAAAAAGACCCCAAATAGCCAACATAATGTTGGAAAAAAAAAAATGAAAGCTGGAGGCATCACAATTCCAGACTTCAAGCTGTATTACAAAGCTGTAATCATTAAGACAGTATGGTGCTGGGGTGCCTGGGTGGCTTACTTGCTTGAGCATCTGACTCTTGATTTTTGGCTCAGGTAATGTTCTCACAGTTTGTGCCATCAAGACTCAGGTCAGGCTCTGCACTGACAGCATGGAGACTGCTTGAGAAACTCTCTCTCCCCCTTCCTCTGCCCCTCCCCTGCTGTCTCTCAAAATAAATAAATAAACTTAAAAAAAAAAAAAAACCTATGGTACTTCCACAAAAAAAGACCAGAAATGGACCCACAAATGTATGCCAACTAATCTTTGACAACACAGGAAAGAATATCCAATGGAAAAAAGACAGTCTGTTCAGCAAATGGTGTTGGGAAAAATGGAAAGTGATGTGCAAAAGAACAAACCTGGACCACTATCTTACACCATACACAAAAATAAACTGAAAATGGATGAAAAACATAAATGTGAGACAAGAAACCATCCAAATCCTAAATGAGACCAGGCAACAACCTCTTTGACCTAGGCCACAGCAACTTCTTACTACACATGTCTCTGGAGCAAAACAAAAATGAACTATTGAGACTTCATCACTAAGTTAAAAACCTTATGCACAGTGAAGGAAACAACTAAAACTAAAACAAAACTAAAAGACAATTGACAAAATAGGAGAAGGTACTTGCAAATGACATCTGATAAACGGTTAGTATCCAAAACCTATAAAGCACTTACCAAACTCAACACCTAAAAAAAAAATAATCCAGTGAAGAAATGGGCAAAAGACATGAACAGACACTTTTCCAAAGAAGACAACCAGATGGCTAACAGGCACATGAAAGAGAAAATCATAGATCATCAGGAAAACAGAAATCATAACCACCATACTACCTCACATCTATCAGAATGACTAAAATTAACAGCTCAGGAAACAACAGGTGTTGGCAAGGATGTGGAGAATGGGGACCGCTTTTGCACTGTTAGAGGAAATGCAAACTTGTGCAGTCAATCTGGAAAACAGTATGGAGGCTCCTCAAAAACGTAAAAATAGAGCTACCCTATGACCCAGAAATTGCGCTACTAGGTATTTATCCAAACGATATAAAAATGATGACTCAAAGGGGCACACCTTTAATACATCCCAATATTTACAGCAGCACTATCAACAATAGCCAAATTATGGAAAGAGCCCAAATGTCCATCAACTGATGAATGGAAAGAAGATGTGATAAATATACACAATGAAATATTACTTAGCGATCAAAAGGAAAGAAATCTTACCATCTGCCAGAATGTGGATGGAACAAGAAAGTATTATGCTAAGCAAAATAAATCATTCAGAGAAAGACAAATGCCATATGATTTCACTCATTTGTGGAATTTAAGAAATAAAACAGGTGAACATAGATGAAGGGAAGCAAAAATATGATAAAAACAGAAAGGGAGACAAACCGTAAGAGACTCTTAAATACAGAGAACAAACAGAGTTGCTGGAGGGGTGTTGGCTGGGGAGATGGGGTAAAGGGGCAATGTGTATTAAGGAGGGCACTTGTTGGGATGGGCACTGAATGTCATATGTAAGTGATCAATCACGAAATTCTACTCCTGAAACCATTATTACACTATATGTTAACTTAGATTTAAGTAAAACTTTAAAAAAATTAAAATAAACTGCAAAGTTTATAATTGTTATGCAGCAATAGATAATAAAATAATTACTGCATAAGAATGCATGTGCTATCATAGCTGAGTAGAAGCAAAGATGACTGTGACCTCTTCAAAAACAAAGACAACAACAACAAAAACAAAAACAATAGAGAGCCAGAGCATAAAGATGAGCTTTAAATAAAAGGCAAAAGCAACAAAGAGAGAAAAGACATTCCAGACACCAGCATAAACCAGGTATACACCAGTATAAACAAAGTTATAGAGATTTTTAAAAATGTGTTCTATTTTGAAGAGAACCAAAACATTCTTTCGTGTTTATTTTTGTGACACTTATCACAAATTATCTGCAATAATTCCAAAAGCTGTTTCTTTCTGTAACATTTTCCAGGGTCCTTCAGGCACTCAACATCATAGTTGCAATTATTATAATAGCCACCAATCAAACTTCTTTCCATTAGTCTTATTATTCTAGCCAATGCTTCATCAAAATTATTTTTCCAAAATGAAAACCTGATCATCACTGTATACTTTTTAAAGTTCAACCTACCTTGCCATGAATCAACAAAAGAGAGCTAACACCCTTGCATGGCTTAGAAACTAGGCTCATTTTTGCTATTCCTTTACACTGTAAGACTTCTTTCTCAAACATTACACACTGTATTTTACACCTCTTTGCATCTGTTCCTAGTATTCTCTCAGCCAGGAATGACCTCATTTTTTATTCCATCTTGCCTATCTTACTAATCCTTCAAAGCAAAACTCAAAAGTCAACTACATAAAACCTTTCCTGATCCTACATCTGTTTTCCCTCCACAGAACTAATCCTCTACCAAGGTGTGTATGCCTTTTTTGTGGTACTTATTCCATCATATCATTCTGTATGAAACCACCTCAATTATTTTCCATTCCATATTGCACCAACCCTGTATAATTTATTCTTATATTCCTAGAGCACAGACAGTGTCCAATAGTGCTTGTATGGAAAAAAAACTCTGAATACTCATGCCAGGCAATTCTAGGCTATTAAATGTGAGGAATACAAAGATGCATAAAACTGTCCATGGGGAGTTTACCATCTAACATAGGAAACAGGACTACATGCAAATAGTAAAAAGTAAATGTGATAAGTGCCTTAAGGTTCTTAAAACCCTACTCTCGGTTCCCTGTATTTTCAACTCATATAACCATATATAACTGCCCAACGAAAATCTTCATGTGAATGCCCACTGGAAATTTCAAATTTAGCATTTCCAAAACAGAACTCTTCATTTTACCTACCTACTGTCAATCAAACCTCTTTCCCTATCTCTACCTCACCTTTTTCCACTTCAATAAATAGCACCTAAGTCCACTTAAACCTAGGATTAAATAATCAATGTTAGTTAGCAAGGATATGGAGAAATTCAAACTCCTGTGCACTGTTAGTGGGAATGTGAAATTGTGTACCCACTAAAGAAAGCAGTAGGGCAATTCCTCAAAAAAATTAAAATATGATCAAACATGGATCATATGATCCCGCAATTCTACTTCTGGGTTCATAGTCAAAAGAACTGAAAGCAGAGACTAGCAGCATCACTCACAATAACCAAAAGGTAAAAGCAACCCAGTGTCCACCAATGGATGAAAGAATAAAATAAAATGTGATATATACATACAGTGAAATAAAAGGAAATTCTGACACGTGCTACAGCATGGATTAATCTTAAAGACATTGTGATAAGTAAAAAAAAAAAAAAAAAAAGCCAGACATCAAAAGACAAATACTATATGATTCCACTAGAGAGTACCTACAGTAGTCAAATTCATAGAGACTGAAAGTACAGTGGTGGTTGCCAGGGGCCAGTGGGGAGAGAGGAATGGGAAGTTACTTAATAGGTGCAAAGTTTCAGTTCTCCAAGATAAAGTGAGTTCTGGGAGATGCATGGTAATAACAGTTGCAGAACAATGTGAACATACTTAATGCCCTAAGATGCTTAACGTAAAATTTACGTCATATATATTTTACCACAGTTAAAAATAAATTAAAATTGGGGTGCCTGGGTGGCTCAGTCAGTGAAGCATCTGGCTCAGGTCATAAGCTCCCAGTTAGTCTTGAGATTGAGCCCCACAGCAGGCTCCACACTGGGTGTGGTGCCTGCTTATGATTCTCTCACCCTCCCTCTCCCTCTGCCCGTCCCTGCTTGTGATCTCTCTTTCCCTCTCTCAAAAAATTAAAAATTAAAAAATTAAAATTAAAAAACACTTAAGTTAAATGTCACCATCAAAAAATAAAACCAAACAGCAAAAGTCATATTATGCCATTCCTCCACTTAAAACCCTGCAATGTATTCTCACTGCACAAGATTAAATCCAAGTATCTTATCCCAGCTTACAGGGCCCTGTGTGACATGAAATCTCAGTTCTTCTAACATTCCTAAACCTCTCTCCTTACTTATTCTTCTCCAGCCACTCTGGTCTTTTGTTTCAATAATAAACAAACATCATTCCCTCACCAAGGCCTTTGTTTTTGCTATTTCCTCACCTCAAAATGTTGTGATCTAGATCTCAACCTGAGATTTGAGTTCTCTTCATTCAAATCAAGTGTCACTTCTTCACAAATCTCTAAACACTATATTGGCCTCCCTATAAACTTTCCCCTCTTCGGGGTGCCTGGGAGGCTCAGTCAGTTAAGCATCTGACTCTCGGTTTGGGCTCAGGTCATGATCTCATGGTCCATGGGTTCGAGCTCCACATAGAGCTCTGTGCTGACAGTGCACAGGTCTGCTTGGGATTCCCTCTCTCCCTCTCTCTGCCCTTCTCCCTCTTGCTCTCTCTGTGTCTCTCTCTCAAAATAAGTAAATAAACTTAAAAAAAAAAAATTAAACTTTCCCCTCTTTACTCTCCTAACATAATCCTGCTTTGTTTTCCTCTAGGCATTTATTACTATCTGAATTATCTTATTTGTTCACTAACTTATTTGTTATTTTTCCTCTCCTCCATGAAAGTCAAATGTTATTCACAGCTACATCCTCACATTCCACAGCAGTGCCTGCAACGTAGGACACAACCAATAATAGGTACTAAACAAATGACAGAAAATAAGTGCCAAAACCACCTTCAATGTATTATTTTGTCCTTTCTTTACATCCAAAATCTTAATTTCCATAAGATCCAATTCAATCTTCTTTCCCTCTAAGGAATATTTTGCAATTCTATTCTACAAAGACTTTTATTTTATGTCAATCTTATACCTAATGCTTATTTTACATATACACATGTATATATATGGCATATGCTTATTTATACAGTATCATAAAAATTCTACTTGAGTGCTATTACTCTATTTTCACTATCAGACCACAGCTGATCGAGGTAGCACATCATTTAATTATTCTTTTTTAATCAACCATAGCACCTAAGAGGTACCATGTAGGTAGGCTGTATTCAGTCATTATTTGATAAATGGATAGTTTGTGGCAAAGCTTTAAAGTAAATATCTTCAAGTATCTACATTTATCTAAGTAATTAAAATCCAAATTCTAGAGCTTTTAGATTAGATACAAATATATCAGAATTTTAAGTTTGAAACCATTTCATTGCATCATACAAAATATTACCGTCTAACATCAATATTATGGAATTTGATTAGGGTGTATATATAGTATTAAATACTTTCAAACAAGATAGGAAGCATACACATTTTTTCCCTTCATAATTTACAAAATGCTTTTAAATCACAGGCCTCCCATTTAGACACACAAATATGGTTTTCCCTTTCATTATGGGAAATATAAAAATTACTTCACAAGATATCGGAATGAGTATTTTTTTTTTTTTTTTTGCTTTCCTAAGGGACCAATTTTTTTTCTATCTATATGCATATTTTACTAAATATACAAATTATACAGTATTTAGTAACTGTAATTTAATCTATTAGTTGTACAAACTATTATTTCTAATAAAGAAAAGATAAACTAAAGTTTTAATTATAATAAGCAGTCTCAAAACATTAGGTTCACTGTATAGTAGATTAAATCTCTAAATGCAGAACACAAAATGATTCACATATTTTAATATTAAGAAGAAAAACTATGTATAATTTATACCTACAGTACAAGGAGAAAAAAATGCTTGTGTCAGCCTTAGGAAACAAACAGCCCCATCAAGTGACCAACTAGAAAAGATTCACGCTGGAGGCTCAATAAATAACGGTAATGATGACAACCATCTCCCATAACTACATTACAGCCCATTGTCCACATCTGATTATACGAGTCTAGACCTTGGGTAAGCACATACACACATTTTCACCAAGAGTTTTCCAATATTACTGCTCTGCTTCCTGAGCTTTCTGTGACCCCCATTAGCAGAAACTGTCAGATTTTCTCTACTAAACATCTTCACCACTGAAAGCAAAGTAGCTACTTTTCTGCACCCAAACAAGTGACAATATGGAAGCAATGCTCCTGAACTAACAATTCTTCTAAAATTGTGATTTCTTCAGAATTAACTACAGAGAATAGTCACAAACCAAATGATGGGGGGGGGGGGGGTGGGGGGAGCAGATTGTTTCCAACGTGTTCCTGAAGTAATACAACTCCTAAAATGTCACTCTTCAGACTGTTATCTGTGTTTATTAATATAGTCCTCATTCTTATACTGCAGAATTATTACCTAACTCTACAAGTAACTGCATCCTTGCTCTCATTTCCCCTCACACACATACACACATACATGGCATATTTAATTCAATATCACAATCCTTAAATTGTTATCTCTTTACTCCTTTGTGAAGTACAGCACTTAGTAAACAACTTTGAGTAAGAGATGCAAAGGGTCTAACATAGAATACACAACCCTGAAGGCTTAGAAAGAAGAGACTGGTGACTAACAAAAGAAAATTTTTAAACAAAGTTTTCAAAACTCTTTAACAGGCCTCATACATATTTACAGAAAATCTAGACCATCTTCAGTTTATAACCAGCCCAGAACTAGCCTAGCATCCACTAGTAAAAGCCAGTATCCTTTTTATCAGGTAGACTACAATGTATCCATATGTTTTTACAACCAGAATTGAAATAGCAAATGCCCCACAAAATAATTTCTCCCTGAAAGTATTTAGAACTCAGTAATTTAATACAAATTTCAATTTTAACATAAATGTCATATCCTGACATCAACCTATTTTTCTAATAACCCCTAGTTGAGCATTTTAAAAACGTAACTCATGGTAGTAGAAAGGCTAGAATGGAAGCAGGACCAACGAGCAAGCTGGCATGTTCCAGATGATAGAAATTCTGAGTACTAGAAAAGAATTTATTCTCAAGAATATGTATATAAAGATACAAAGAAGATAGTTTTATGCAAAAAAGCAAAACAATGATGGAAAGAGCTCTGCTTATTCCCCACACAGAATCCACTTTAGGATTTCTCTGTTACAAAATATCTACCATCTATTTTCCTATAACTGCCTTTGTCTCTTCACTGCTAGTAGCATTTGCTTAGCATTCCATAGGAACTCATCCTTTTAGATTCCACTTTGACCACTTATTTAAAATTACAACATCCTCTGCCCTACATTGCATCTATTCTTTCTCTACCTGTTTTATCCTACTCATTGCATTGATCACCCTCTGACATAATATAAACTTTATTTCTTTACTGTCAACCTACACTAATTAAAATATACTGCATGAGGGCAGGAATGTCTACTCTGTACATTGCTGAATCCCCGGATCCCAGAACATGGATCAGCACATGGTTGGTGTGCATATTTCTGAATGAAATGATTCTATCTTCATTTTATCATCATTTAACTCTTCTCAATGTTAAGCTTTCTTTCCTTTTTCTCCCACCCCTAATCTGTCTTTTTTCAATATTCATTTTCATTTAATACAGTAAGTGATTGCATTTATATAAACTGTTACAGTTTTAAAAATGCATACAGCTATGAAACTTCTACACAAATGTACCACCCTTATCTAGAAGTCACATGCTTTGGCCTTGGTGAGAAAGGTTAAACAACAAATGCAGCACTTCCCAACACCTAAAGCCCTGTAACCTAGTGGAATTCAGCATTTCTAGAGGGTGAAAAGCACAATTTAACTAAGCACCATGGTTTTATTTTAATCATAACAAAAACAAGCCTGAAAAGTAACCATAGAAAACTGAGATCAAACTGAAAAATTAAAAGTGAAGTAATTGACTATTAAATTAAAAGTGAAAATAATTTGACTATCTTAAACCAAAACACATGAAGAAAAGAAAAACATCATTATTAAGAGAATATTCTAATCCTCTTTGATAAGCCATTAAATTTTCACAAAATAATAAACATTAATTTAAATTAATTTAAATCATCTAATCTTTAAGAGGAGATAACAGCACATACCTCTTTCTAAACAACCCACACAAACTTCTATACAATTAGATCCAGGGTTAGAGTAAATAGAGATGAACATCTTCTCTCAACACATCTTTGAAACAATGACTTCTTACTCTACCCAAGCAATAAGATCACTTTCAAACAAATGTTTATAATATTGTATTGAGTTTTTCTATAATATATCTTACAACATATATAATTTTTAAAATTTAACCAGGGAGCATATGGCTCTTTAAGAAACACTGCAGAGTTTCCAAGAGATAAACTCTACTTTAATTCAGATTTCATCTTTGGTTGTTTCAGAGACTGTATCCTAGCCACAACTATCTACATAAGTGTAACAAATATCTTTGTCTTTTACCACAATATACCCCAGGAAGGTCAGAGTAAAATGTGTTTTACTCTTGCTCTCCCTCCATGCCTTCCTTTTCCCTCCACCTTCCCTTTCATTCATTCTTTTTTTCATTTATTCCACAGGCATTTATTTAAAAATCTATGATACTCAGAATGAAGGGAAATGCTGGTATGAATAAATGAATGCTCAGAAAGCAGAAGTGCAATCTAAGCAGCTGAATTTTGAAGAGACAGACAAGTGTATCAGTACTAGAAACATTATGTCTTTTATGAGGGCTATTTACATATCAGGATACAAGTCTGAATTATTGCTGTAATAAGCAGATACTGACTATCCCCAGAGAATAATTAAACAATGTGCCCAACAGGATGTGGGATAATCTGCCCTTTATTGTGCTTTTCAAGGATGAAGAAAAGAGTCAAGCAGCAGGTTTAAGAGAAAAATAGTAGAAGGCTGTGGAAGTTCTCAAAGTATATTTTTAGCAAACTAAATCCAATATTATGATTATAGCCATTTTATACTTAATCATATATTTAAAAAATTATCAAAATCAAGATTAGAATTCATATCTTAAATATTTTTACCATAAAAAAACTTTTTAACAAATATTCTGCCTTTAAACCAGCTTTCACAGTCTATTATGTTTCCTTTTACTAGCAAAAGTTTTTAACAGTGGATCAGCCAATGAAATTGTATCTGTTTTTTCCTTTAAAATACAAATAAAGAGAAAAGTTAAGAAATTACATAACAAGAAAGAGAGGAAACTTCATAACATTCCTTTGCATTTTAAGCTATTAAAATTTTACTTATAAGGAATATTTGCACTAGGTTTTCATAATTCCAGACTATAAGAAAACAGGGCCACCTAAATATGTAAAATATGCAGGATAATCAATATTTATTCAATGCATTGTTCCTTCTAACACAAGTTAAACAAATGAAGTTATAAGACTGAAATGCTCAAGAGCAGCTGCCATAATCACAGTTTGCCTAGAACATCAGGAGCTTAAAAATCCTCTAAAAAACAGGAGCTGAATGGATGGCAAGCATGCTTGCAGGAAGAAAAAGAGCTACCTAACAGCCTGATCTTTTTCTGCTGGCAAAATTAATACCCATATTGAGATACTAAAGTTTTAGGAAGAGATAACAACAAAGCTAATGAAGAACAGAAAGAATTTTTTTAAAAAAAAAGGCAAAATATGAAATCTAAACCTCTTTAAATGAGAAACGACTTTCAAGATTCACTGACAAAGAATTTAATTTTAAAATTTAGGTAATAGTTCTTTCGAATCAGTGTAATTAAATTCATTTTTCAATTAAATGCAATATTAAGGTGAAGGAAAAAGTACTATAAAACAAAATCAAGTATACCAGTAAATTAACTGATGCCCAATATACATAATAATGTGGCCTACCACGCATGAATTTAGTACAACAACAATGACCTTCATATCTCATTAAGAAGGTCAAAGGCAATGGTGACAAGTGACTTTCCTATTTCCTATTAATGCTGTGCCAGAGCATCACAGAACATTCTAAAAGAAGCCTCTAATATTCTTTAAAGAATTTAAAACTGTTAAAAAAAACTTGTACCTTTCAGGAAAAATAGGACTCTTAGATAAATTACTTGCACATTTAAAAAGTAAACAGAGTTGACAGTGATGATAACAATGATACAAACATTCATTAACAAAACTATGATTCAGGAATAGCATGTTCTTGCTCACTAAATGTAGAAAATTAACTTTTTAACTCAAATCTTGTTTCATATGTATATGTATTTTCTTTTAATATTGGTAAAAAAAAAACATCAAGGGAATTATCAATTATGTTAATGATTACTGATTATTTTACTTCTATAAATAAATTTGTTTAAAATGGATTGCTGTTTACATAAAAAATACCAATAAGTGAAATCAAAACTATCAAAACAATGTATTTACAGAGAAAGTACTCTATCAATTAAATAGGTAAGTTTAGAGAAACATTTCTACTAAACAACAATTACTTATGTCTGACCTAGGTAATTGATTTGCTAATGATAACCATCAAGTCCAATAAACCTTATGCTGTAGTCTCAGTCTGTAAAGGTCTCCATGTTATTTACACTAATAAAACATTAATCAAGGACCAAATTTATAGCAGCTACTCTATAAATGAGGTCAAGGTAGGTCAGACTTACATAATAAGAAAAAAAAAAAAAAGTTGGTCTCTGCAGTGAAAAGAAAAACCCTTATTACTTATTCTTTCTGCCCCTGGGTTTAAGTCCAGTAGCTAAATGCTGAAAACTACTTCACAAACACATCCATAGCCATGTTAATTCATGTAACCTCAATGTACTGAATATTTATAAAAGAAAAGCTAAACTCACTGATTTAGAAAAATTAATCCCTGAATTGTTCCTTTAAAATATATTCTACTTTCTAAAGATATAATAAAAACTTCTAATGCCAGCTCCACTATTTCACAACGAATGTTAGTTTTCTTTCCAGCAGGATTTATTTCTAACATTCAAAGGCAAAGGCTAAGTACTTTCTATAGGCTGAGTAATGAAGTAAAAAAGACAGTTTCTAAGCAAAGGAGATAACAAATCCAGAGTAAGCTAGGCATAGGTAAGAAATCTAAAAAGGGCATTATAAAATCTATGACTATAATTTACATAAAAATGATTAAGTTATCCAAATAACTGTATCCCAATACAAATCAGCTATTCTGGATAAGGATATTTCAGAATAATATAAAAGAATTAATTTCTTCACAAAATATAGAAGCTTTTTAACACAAAATGTTTTATATATACATGTATTTTCTCTTGGTAAAAATTCTCAAAGAGCTATAACTTGACTACTATAAAGATTGTATAAAATGAATTTACATTTAAGAAGTAATGTTTAAAAAATGTTGTTTACATGAAAAATATCAATAATTGAAATCAAAACTATACAAATATTATGCAGAGGAAATATCTTAACAATTAAACACAAATATTTACTGAATTTGTCAAGTACTTCTCTAAGAGCCAGAAATATACCCATAAACAAGAGATAGGTGGACTGCCCTCATAGAACATACAACTTACAAAAGGAGACAGACGATGAAAACAAACATGGGAGAATAAGAAATATGGGGTGGGGGGAGTTATAAGAAATGAGTAAAGTAACCTGGATAATAGGTTTCAGGGAAGACTTCTCTGAGAAGGTAACAACTGAACTGGGACTCAAAGGAGAAAGAAACAGATATGTAAAGATCAAGGAAGGTATCTTATAGCTCTGATGGAATAAAGAGGCCAGCAAATCCACACTCAGAAAAACAAGTAAAGAACGAGAGAATACCAGTTATTTTAGGGTTCTAAAAATTGACCAAAAGCAAACAACAAAATCTATAATCATTTTATTCAAAAAAATATGCTAAATGTTGAGCGAGAACAAATGGAATCTGTGGTGATCTTTTCAGAGAATGTCCCAACCAAATACCATAGATGTAGTAGTTCTACAAGGCTGTGGTTGCTTATAGAAACCAAAAACTTCACTGCCATATATCACTGAGACTCACTTTGGAGAGCAGTTCAAAAAATGCATGCTAAGCTGAAAATATGAAAAAAGCCTATACAGCTCTTCTAGAATGAGATTACATTTGCAGTTAAGGTGAGCAGGAGACCAGAGAACAAATAGAAATTGAAGGAGATCCTGAAAATAAAAACAGATATGGCTATATATTATATGTACATTAGGGAGCTTCATAATAATTTCACACAATCCATGGTTATCAGGGCCCCTAAACACATATACATCACACAGGCTTGAAAAAGATTGATGCAAAGTAGAAGCGAGGAACAGAGATGAAAATGATCCCCAATTTTAATGTGCTCATCAAACCAAACACAGATCAACTAGTAATACATAGTCAAAGGTTTCAGCAAGACTTCTGACCAATCATTTACTGACCTCTAATCTGGAGAAACAGGGGTGACCCTTAAAAAGATCAAAATCAAAATAGGAATTTTGGAAAAGCTAAGCAGCAACATTAATAGCATCATACAATGAGAGAGAAGTTCAGCAAATTAACCCCAAAGGAGTAACTTTTAAAAGCTGATTCAATATTTCAAAATCAATTAATATGATCTATCATACATCAATAAGGTAAAAAGAAAAATCACATCACCATACCGATAAATGCAGAAAAGGCATTTGACAAAATCCAACACCCATTCATGATAAACACTCAATAAACTAACAGAGAAAGTCCTCAACGTGATAAAGAAGATCTACAAAAAACAACAAAACCCAAAACAAACAAACAAAAAACAACCTACCGCTAGCATCATATTGAATGGTGAGAAATGAGCCTCTCTTACTAAGTTCATTAAAAGTCAAGAATATCCCCTCTTAACCACTCTTTTCAACCTCATGTAGAAGTTCTAGCTAAAGCAGTAAGATACAAAAAGGAAATGAAAGGTAGACAGAAGGGGAAGAAAGACATTAAGAATGTCTTTGTTCACAGATGATATGATTATCCGAAACAACAGACTACAGAAAAAGTCCTAGAACTAATAAGCAATTATTTCAGGTTGCAGGATACAAGATTAATATAAAGAAGTCAACTGCTGTTTTATATGCCAGCAATGAACAAGTGGAATTTAAAAATGAAAACACAATGCCATTTATATTAGCACCCTAAAAAGTGAAACACTTAGGTATAAATCTAACAAAATATGTGTAAGATCTATAGGAGGAAAACTACAAAACTCAGATTAACAAAATCAAAGAATTAAATAAATGGAGAAATATTCCATGTTCATAGATAGGAAGACTCAATATTGACAAACTGTCAGTTCATCCCATCTTGGTCTATAAATTCAATGAAACCCAATAAAAATTCCAGGAAATTATTATACAGATACCAAAAATTGATTTTGCAATTTATATGGGAAGGCAAAAGGCCTAGAATAATCAACGCAATATTGAAGGAGAAGTTGGAGGACTTATGCTACCCAACTTCAAAACCTACTATAAAGGTACAGTCATCAACACAATGTGGTACTGGCGAAAAAAGAGACAAATATACCAAGGAAAAAGATAGAAAGCTTCTATGAGGAATCTAAGAGTCAAATTTGCAACCCTGCCACCCTGCAAGCAATTCTACACAATAGCATCATAGATACTGGATTATTGTTATCAACAACATGATTCCTATTTAACCTAAATTCAAGAGACTTCTAAGAAAATTTTATAGCCAATCTCAATCATATTAATCTTTCATTAATTGAACTTTGTTTAGCCAAAATTGGCAAATTCACCAAATGTGACTTTCAATCATGACTTTACTCAGCCACAGAAAGCCCTACACCCATCTCCGCCCTACTTCATCTAAGTACAATAGTCATAGCAGGTATCTTCCTACTAATCATTTCCATCCACTAATAGAAGTCAATAAAACCATTTAAACTATAGTGCTCTGCCTAGGAGCTATCACTACACTATTTACATAAATCTACGCTCTTATCCAAAATGATATTTAAATGATTGTCACTTTCTCCACCTCCAGCCAATTGGGCTTAATAACAGTAACAACGGGTAGTAATCAACCAAATTAAGCCTTTCTCCAAATTTGCACACAGCATTCTTCAAAACCATTCTACTTATGTGTTCTAATCCATTACTCAAAATCTAAATGATGAACAAAATATCCAAAAATAGGTGGTTTCTTTAAAGCACTACCCTTCATCACAACCTCACTCATCCCTGGAAACTTAGCAGTAACAGCAGGAATGGTATTCCTCAATGTTAATTTCTCAAAGACTTAATTATCAAAACCACCAACATGTTGTAGAATGGTGGTTACCAGGGGCTGAGGTAGGGGTATTCATCTATAAATATTCATCTATAAACTATAAAGTTTCAGTTATACAAGATAAATAAATCCTAGAGATTTGTATAGCAGAGTATCTATAGTTAACAATATAGCATTATACACGTAAAAATTTGCTGAGAGTAGACCTTATATTGTCTTCTAATAATTAAAAATATAATAATAATAATAATGACAAAAATAATAAAATGTGACTCATACTGATGAACCAACAGTCAACAGAATCTCTACTCTGAGTAGGATCAGCTGTTGGATTTAGCAGACAAATACTTCAAGGTAACTATCATAAATATGTTCCAAAGAATTTAAGGCATTCATACTTTGAAAAAAAAAGGAAAATGTGATGAAAATGATGACACAAATAATGAATATAAATAATTAGAACCTACTAAAGACACCCAGTTGGGAATTTTGTTGTATAAAAAGAAAATAATCAGAAAGAAAAATTCCAAAGGGACTCTGAGACAGCAGAAGAAGGAATGAGTGAACTTAGAGACATGACAACAACATAAACGAATTGAACAAGAGAAAGAAAAAAAGATTAAAAACAACTTAACGGTGTCTATAGGATATCAAGAATACCAACGTATGTGTAATGGGAGTCTAGAAAAAGAGCCAAGATAAGCACAGAAAAAAATATAGTTAGAAATAATGACTGAAAGCTTTCCAATTTTTATGAAACGCATTGACACACTAGATGCACAATGAACTCCAAACAACATAAACACCACCAAGCACTGCAAAGTGTATCAGGTTTTACTCTACTTGTAAGCTAACAGTTTCATGGATGCTGACAGAAGATACAAAATATCTGAATCAGAGACAAATGATATTCTATTACCCTCAGCAACAGCAGGAGCCAGAGTATCAGCACTTGTGCTAGTATTTCTAAGCCCCAGTTCCTACACAGTGACACAGGTCCAAGAGATACAGAATACAGCATGTTACATAAGAGGAACCCTGAGCTCTTGAATCTTTGTTGATGACCACTAGGCCAGGTGACTTTTGTCTAAAGGGAGATATTATTACTATTATAGTAGACAGTAAACAACCCTGATCCTCTTTGCTCCAGATGGAGACACTACTTCTATATTCCAGGGTTTTGTTCTATATAAACATTTTTAAAATAACAGCACAGAACAAAAGCATCTGGCTCTTCTACTTCCAAGACATGCAAAAATGTAAGAGATCAATAGAGAATTATCTTTCTACAAACACAAAGAGATCCATGGCTAGACATGTCTTATTCAAAGTGTTGTAAAACAATGGTAAATAAGAAGGTGGGAAAAGTCTAGAAAAAAAAGGATTCATCACATAGAAGAGAACAACAATAGAATTAAAGGCTGACTTCAAATCAGAAAACGTGGAAGCCATGTAACATATTCAAAGTACTTTAAAAAATCAAACAAGAAGTTCATATGCAGCAAAACTATCTTTCAAAAATCAAAACACTTTGGGAAAAAAAGTTTAGTAGTTTTGCAAAAAATTAAGTATAGACTTAGCATATGACCCAACAATTCTACTATTAGGTATATACACAAAAGAAGTAAATATTTAAGTCCACATAAACACTTATAAATACTTATGGCATTATTATTCACAACTGCAAAAAAAAGTGGGAACATCCAAAATGTCAATTCAATAGATCAATGAAGTGTGATATATCCATAAAATATTATTCGGCAATAAAAAAGGAATACAGTTCTGACTCATGCTATAACAGAAGAATCTTGCAAATATGTAAAGTGAAAGACACTGACCACAAAAGACTATATACATTGTATGATTGCATTTTTATGCCATGTTCAAAACAAGAAAACCTATAAAACAAAAGTGATTGCCTAGGACTAGGGGAAGGGAAAAATAGAGAGTGACTGATAATGTGAACAAATTTTCTTTTGGGGGTGATGAAATTGGTCTAAAGTTAGATTATGGTGATGATTGCATAAATCCGAATATACTAAATACGATCCAAATTATACACTTTAGAGAGGTGATCTGTATGGTATGTGAAATACCAGCACATGTCAGGGTTTGTAAGGTATCTAATAATATATATGACAATACAACCATAAATAATGGGGCTAGAAAGACAATTCTATTAGGGCAAATTTTCCATACTTAACTGAAACTAAGTTACTATGAATTGGAAAAAGGTTGTGCTAAACACATCAAGTAATCCTTAGACCTACCAATAAGAAAAAATTTTAACTACAACAAAAAATAAGAATTACACACAAAAAAAGACATTATATATACACATAACGTATAGCAAATGACTAGTGCAAATCCAAACACTTTAATAATTAAATCAAATATGAAATCACTAAACACAAGTAGGGAGTAAGATAAAAGAGCATGACATAACACTGTGTTGCCTACAAAACAGACAATTCAAACAGATTGAAAGTAAAAGCATAAAAAGGTATGATGCAAAGAGTAATCATAAAAAAATAGAGAAGATGTACTAATATCATTCAAAACCAGACCTGAACTCAGGAAATATTACTAAAAATAAAGAATGATGTATCATAATGAAAAAAGTCAATTAAGAGGAAAATATAACAAATACATAGAAACTTAACAACAGAGACGTGAAGTACATGAAGTAAAAACTGACAGAACTAGAAGAAACTGTAGTTGGAGATTTCAGTACTTTAAAATCTTAATAATTACTAGAACCAGAAAGTAAGACAGGTTTTTTTGAAGACCTGAGGTTTGAAAGATACCATCAACCAACTTAACCTAAGTGGTATTTACAGAACATTCCATGCAATAATAGAATATATATGGAGTGCCTGGGTGGCTCAGTCGGTTGAGCGTCTGACTTCAGCTCAGGTCACGATCTGGCAGTCCGTGAGTTCGAGCCCCGCGTCGGGTTCGGGGCTGATGGCTCAGAGCCTGGAGCCTGCTTCTGATTCTGTGTCTCTCTCTCTCTCTGCCCCTCCCCCGTTCATGCTCTGTCTCTCTCTCTCTGTCTCAAAAATAAACGTTAAAAAAAAAAATTTATAAAAAGAATATATATTCTTTTCCAGTATCTGTGGGACATTCTCCAGAAAGACCATGAGATAAGCAATAAAAGAGTCTCAATAAATTTAAAAGAACTTAAATCAGTAAAAGGAATTCTCAAATCACAATGGAACTAAATTAGAAATCAAAATGGAAAGAGAATTAGGAAACCCCAAATACTTGGATATTAACACAAAATAACCAATGAGTCAAATTAGAAACACAAAAAGTATTTTGAGCTCAAAGAAAATTTACAAAAGCATCTGAAAATGTACGGAATAAAGCTAAAAATATGCTGTGTTAGAAATGTACAGCTGCAAAAACCCATAATGGAAAAGGAGGAATGTATCAAATCAATAAGCCTCCACCTGAAAAACTAGAAAAACAAGAGTAAACAAAACCTAAGCAACAAAGGATGGAAATGACAAAACACCAACAGAAATAAATGAAATAGAAATAGAGAAAAGAGAAAAATATCAATTTAAAAAACTGTGGTTCTTTGGGAGAAATAAAAACACCAACAGAAATAAATACAATAGATGTCGGGGAAGATGGCAGCACAGGAGGACGCTGGGCTCACCGCATCCTGCTGATCACTTAGATTCCACCTACACCTGCCTAAGAAACCCAGAAAACCGCCAGAAGACTAGCAGAACGGAGTCTCCGGGGCCAAGCGCAGACAAGAGGCCCACGGAAGAGGGTAGGAAGGGTGGAAAGGCTGTGCGCGCTCCACGGACTGGCGGGAGGGAGCCAGGGCGGAGGGGAAGAGCCTCCGAGTCTGGCTTGTAAAAGCGGAGGGGCCTGACAGACTGTGTTCCCACAGCAAGCGAAACTTAGCATCTGGGAGGTCATACCTGAACAGCTCTGCTCGGAAAGCGGGAAGGCTGGAGGACAAAGCGAGGGAGAGTTGCTGAGCCCCGGGACTGGACGACAGAGCTCAGTTTGGCGGGGAACAAAGGCGCTCGACAGTGCCATCTCCCTCGCCCATCCCCTAGCCAAAATCCCAAAGGGAACCAGTTCCTGCCAGAGAACTTGCCCACTTGGCGCAAACACCCAACGCTGTGCTTCTGCGGAGCCAAACCTCCGGCAGCGGATCTGACTCCCTCCCGCTGACACAGGACCCCTCCTGAAGCAGATAACGGAAGGAGAATCCAGCTAAGCCTGCCCCTCCCGCCCCATGCACCTTGCCTATCCACCCCAGCTAATATGCCAGATCCACAGCACCACAAGCCTGGTAGTGTGCAAGTAGCCCAGATGGGCCATGCCACCCCACAGAGAATCCCGCCCCTAGGAGAGGGGAAGAGAAGGCACACACCAGTCTGACTGTGGCCCCAGCGGTGGGCTGGGGGCAGACATCAGGTCTGACTGAGGCTCCGCCCACCAACTACAGTTATACAACACAGCACAGGGGAAGTGCCCTGCAGGTCCGCACCACTCCAGGGACTATCCAAAATGACCAAACGGAAGAATTCCCCTCAAAAGAATCTCCAGGAAATAAAAACAGCTAACGAACTAATCAAAAAGGATTTAAACAATATAACAGAAAGTGAATTTAGAATAAGAGTCATAAAATAAATCGCTGGGCTTGACAACAGTATAGAGGACAGCAGAGAATCTATTGCTACAGAGATCAAGGGACTAAGGAATAGTCAGGAGGAGCTAAAAAACGCTATAAACGAGCTGCAAAATAAAATGGAAACGACCATGGCTCGGATTGAAGAGGCAGAGGAGAGAATAGGTGAACTAGAAGATAAAATTATGGAAAAAGAGGAAGCTGAGAAAAAAAGAGATAAAAAAATCCAAGAGTATGAGGGGAAAATTAGAGAACTAAGTGATGCACTAAAGAGAAATAATATATGCATAATTCGTATTCCAGAGGAGGAAGAGAGAGGGAAAGGTGCTAAAGGTATACTTGAAGACATACTGAGAACTTCCCTGAACTGGGGAAGGAAAAAGGCACTGAAATCCAAGAGGCACAGAGAACTCCCTTCAGACGTAACTTGAATCGATCTTCTGCACGACATATCATAGTGAAACTGGCAAAATACAAGGATAAAGAGAAAATTCTGAAAGCAGCTAGGGATAAACGTGCCCTCACATATAAAGGGAGACCTATAAGACTCGTGACTGATCTCTCTACTGAACCTTGGCAGGCCAGAAAGGAATGGCAGGAGATCTTCAATGTGATGAACAAGAAAAATATGCAGCCGAGAATCCTTTATCCAGCAAGTCTGTCATTTAGAATAGAAGGAGAGATAAAGGTCTTCCCAAACAAACAAAAACTGAAAGGAATTCGTCACACTAAACCAGCCCTACAAGAGATCCTAAGGGGGACCCTGTGAGACAAAGTACCAGAAACATCACTACAAGCATAAAACATACAGACATCACAATGACGGTAAACCCATACCTTTCTATAATAACACTGAATGTAAATGGAATAAATGTGCCAACCAAAAGACATAGGATATCAGAATGGATAAAAAAAACAAGACCCATCTATTTGCTGTCTACAAGAGACTCATTTTAGACCTGAGGACACCTTCAGATTGAGAGTGAGGATATGGAGAACTATTTATCATGCTACTGGAAGTCAAAAGAAAGCTGGAGTAGCCATACTTCTATCACACAAACTAGACTTTACATTAAAGGCTGTAACAAGTGATGAAGAAGGGCATTACATAATAATTACAGGGTCTATCCATCAGGAAGAGCTAACAGTTATAAATGTCTATGCGCCGAACAAGGGAGCCCCCAAATTTATAAAACAATTACTCATAAACATAAGCAACCTTATTGATAAGAATGTGGTAATTGCAGGGGACTTTAACACTCCACTTACAGCAATGGATAGGTCATCTAGACACACGGTCAATAAAGAAACAAGGGCCCTGAATCATACATTGGATCAGATGGACTTGACAGATATATTTAGAACTCTGCATCCCAAAGCAACAGAATATACTTTCTTCTCGAGTGCACATGGAACATTCTCCAAGATAGATCACATACTGGGTCACAAAACAGCCCTTCATACGTATTAAAGAATTGAGATCATACCATGCACACTTTCAGACCACAATGCTATGAAACTTGAAATCAACCACAGGAAAAAGTCTGGAAAACCTCCAAAAGCATGGGGGTTAAAAAACACCATACTACAGAATGAGTGGGTCAACCAGGAAATTAGAGAAGAAATTAAAAAATATATGGAAACAAACGAAAATGAAAATACAACAATTCAAATGCTTTGGGATGCAGCGAAGGCAGTCCTGAGAGGAAAATATTGCAATCCAGGCCTATCTCAAGAAACAAGAAAAATCCCAAATACAAAACCTAACAGCACACCTAAAGGAAATAGAAGCAGCACAGCAAGGACAGCCTAAACCCAGCAGAAGAAGAGATAATAAAGATCAGAGCAGAAATAAACAATATAGAATCTAAAAAACTGTAGAGCAGATCAATGAAACCAAGAGTTGGTTTTTTGAAAAAATAAACAAAATTGATAAACCTCTAGCCAGGCATCTCAAAAAGAAAAGGGAGATGACCCAAATAGACAAAATCATGAATGAAAATGGAATTATTACAACCAATCCCTCAGAGATACAAACAATTATCAGGGAATACTATGTAATTATATTCCAACAAACTGGACAACCTGAAGAAATGGACAAATTCCTAAACACCCACACGCTTCCAAAAGTCAATCAGGAGGAAATAGAAAGCTTGAACAGACCCATAACCAGCAAAGAAATTGAATCGGTTATCAAAAATCTCCCAACAAATAAGAGTCCAGGACCAGATGGCTTCCCAGGGGAGTTCTACCAGACGTTTAAAGCAGAGATAATACCTATCCTTCTCAAGCTATTCCAAGAAATAGAAGGGGAAGGAAAACTTCCAGACTCATTGTATGAAGCCAGTATTACTTTGATTCCTAAACCAGACAGAGACCCAGTAAGAAAAGAGAACTACAGGCCAATATGCCTGATGAATATGGATGCAAAAATTCTCAATAAGATACTAGCAAATCGAATTCAACAGCATATAAAAAGAATTATTCACCAAGATCAAGTGGCATTCATTCCTGGGATGCAGGGCTGGTTCATCATTCGCAAATCAATCAACGTGATACATCACATTAATAAAAAAAAAGAAAAGAACCATATGATCCTGTCAATCGATGCAGAAAAGGCCTTTGACAAAATCCAGCACCCTTTCTTAATAAAAACCCTGGAGAAAGTCTGGATAGAAGGAACATACTTAAAGATCATAAAAGCCATTTATAAAAAGCCCACAGCTAACATCATCCTCAATGGGGAAAAACTGAGAGCTTTTTCCCTGAGATCAGGAACACGACAGGGATGCCCACTCTCACCGCTGTTGTTTAAGATAGTGCTGGAAGTTCTAGCATCAGCAATCAGACAACAAAAGGAAATCAAAGGCATCCAAATTGGCAAAGATGAAGTCAAGCTTTCGCTTTTTGCAGATGACATGATATTATACATGGAAAATCTGATAGACTCCACCAAAAGTCTGCTAGAACTGATACATGAATTCAGCAAAGTTGCAGGATACAAAATCAATGTGCAGAAATCAGTTGCATTCTTATACACTAACAATGAAGCAACAGAAAGACAAATAAAGAAACTGATCCCATTCACAATTGCACCAAGAAGCATAAAATACCTAGGAATAAATCTAACCAAAGATGTAAAAGATCTGTATGCTGAAAACTATAGAAAGCTTGTGAAGGAAATTGAAGATATAAAGAAATGGAAAAACATTCCGTGCTCATGGATTGGAAGAATAAATATTGTCAAAATGTCAATACTACCCAAAGCTATCTACACATTCAATGCAATCCCAATCAAAATTGCACCAGCATTCTTCTCGAAACTAGAACAAGCAATCCTAAAATTCATATAGAACCACAAAAGGCCCCGAATAGCCAAAGTAATTTTGAAGAAGAAGACCAAAGCAGGAGGCATCACAATCCCAGACTTTAGCCTTTAAACTCAGAATGGATAAAGGACCTGAATGTGAGACAGGAAATTTTAAAATATATAAAATATATGATTTTAAAATTTATATGGAGAGTCAAAAGACCCAGAATAGTCAGCATAATCTTGAAGGAGGGGAACAAAGCTGGAAGATCCTATCTGACTTCCAAACTTACTGTAAAGCTGTAGTAATCAAGTCAGTGTGGTACTGACAAAAGAACAAATAGGTCAATAGAACAGAAAAGAGAGCCCAGAAGTAGATCTCCATATAGTCAATTTGTTGAAGAACAAAGGAGCAAAGGCAGTACAATGGAGCAAAGATGGCCTTTTTGGCCCCGAATAGCCAAAGTAATTTTGAAGAAGAAGACCAAAGCAGGAGGCATCACAATCCCAGACTTTAGCCTCTACTACAAAGCTGTAATCATCAAGACAGCATGGTATTGCACAAAAACAAACACACGGACCAATGGAATAGAATAGAAACCCCAGAACTAGACCCACAAACGTATGGCCAACTAATCTTTGACAAAGCAGGAAGGAACATCCAATGGAAAAAAAGACAGTCTCTTTAACAAATGGTGCTGGGAGAACTGGACAGCAACATGCACAAGGTTGAAACTAGACCACTTTCTCACACCATTCACAAAAATAAACTCAAAATGGATAAAGGACCTGAATGTGAGACAGGAAACCATCAAAACCCTAGAGGAGAAAGCAGGAAAAGACCTCTCTGACCTCAGCCGTAGCAATCTCTTACTCAACACATCCCCAAAGGCAAGGGAATTAAAAGCAAAAATGAATTACTGGGACCTTATGAAGATAAAAAGCTTCTGCACAGCAAAGGAAACAACCAACAAAACTAAAAGGCAACCAACGGAATGGGAAAAGATATTTGCAAATGACATATTGGACAAAGGGCTAGTATCCAAAATCTATAAAGAGCTCACCAAACTCCACACCCGAAAAACAAATAACCCGGTGAAGAAATGGGCAGAAAACATGAATAGACACTTCTCTAAAGAAGACATCCAGATGGCCAACAGGCATATGAAAAGATGCTCAACGTCGCTCCTCATCAGGGAAATACAAATCAAAACCACACTCAGATATCACCTCACGCCAGTCAGAGTGGCCAAAATGAACAAATCAGGAGACTATAGATGCTGGAGAGGATGTGGAGAAACGGGAACCCTCTTGCACTGTTGGTGGGAATGCAAATTGGTGCAGCCGCTCTGGAAAGCAGTGTGGAGGTTCCTCAAAAAATTAAAAATAGACCTACCCTATGACCCAGCAATAGCACTGCTAGGAATTTACCCAAGGGATACAGGAGTCCTGATGCATAGGGGCACTTGTACCCCAATGTTTATAGCAGCACTCTCAACAATAGCCAAATTATGGAGAGCCTAAATGTCCATCAACTGATGAATGGATAAAGAAACTGTGGTTTATATACACAATGGAGTACTACATGGCAATGAGAAAGAATGAAATATGGCCCTTTGTAGCAACGTGGATGGAACTGGAGAGTGTGACGCTAAGTGAAATAAGCCATACAGAGAAAGACAGATACCATATGTTTTCACTCTTATGTGGATCCTGAGAAAGTTAACAGAAACCCATGGGGGAGGGGAAGGAAAAAAAAAGAGGTTAGAGTGGGAGAGAGCCAAAGCATAAGAGACTCTTAAAAACTGAGAACAAACTGAGGGTTGATGGGGGGGTGTGAGGGAGGGGAGGGTGGGTGATGGGTATTGAGGAGGGCACCTTTTGGGATGAGCACTGGGTGTTGTATGGAAACCAATTTGACAATAAATTTCATATACTGTAAAAAAAGATATTTTGTATAAGCCTCACGGTCACCACAAAGCAAAACCCTACAGCAGTTACATAAAATAACATATAAAAAAAAAAATCAAAGCATACAGATACCAAAGACATCAACAGAGGAAAAAAGAGAGTAGGGTAAGAAACAAGGAGCAATAGATCTACCAAGCATCCAAAAACAAAAAATAAAAACAAACAACAACAAAACAAATAACAAAATGGCATTGGTAAAATGGTAAGACCTTACCTAGTAGTAAGTACTCTAAACATATACAGATTTAATTAGATTTAAGTCTAATTAATTAGATTTAATCAAAAGACATAACAAGGGGGCACCTGGGTGGCTCAGTCAGTTAAGTGTCCGACTTCAGCTCAGATCATGATCTCCCAGTTCATGGGTTCAAGCTCCACATCGGGCTCTGTGCTGACAGCTCAGAGCCTAGAGATTCAGATTCTGTGTTTCCTCTCTCTCTCCCACTTATGCTCTGTCTCTCTCCATCTCTCAAAAATGAATAAAGATTTAAAATTTTTTTTTAATTAAAAAAGACATGGCATAAAAAAAGACATACAGAGAGTGTAAAGGGATAAAAGCAATCCCTTTAATAAAATGGAAATCAAAAAATAAATAAAAGCAGGGTGGTTATATTAGACACAACAGAATTTTTAAAAAATTGGTAAAAGGGACAAAAGTGGTCATTATATAATGATAAAGGAGTCAATCCATCAAAAAGACTTAAATTATAAATATCTATGTGCCCAATATCATAGCACCTAAATATATAAAGCAAAAACACAGATAAAAAGGAGAAATAAAGAGTAATACAATAATAGCTGGGGAGATTAATACCCCACTCTCAACAGATGAATTATCTAAACAAAGAATCATTAAGGAAACAGCCAATCTGAACACTATAGTCCAAATGGACCTAAAAGACACATTCAGAACATTCTGACAACCGCAGGATATACATTCTTCTCAAGCACATTAAGAACATCTTCAGAGAGAGACCACATGTTGGACAAGGAAATGGTTTTAGCCAGTCCAAGAAGACTGAAATTATACCAAATATCTTTTCTCACCACAAGAGAATAAAACTAGAACTCAGTAACAAGAGGGAAACGGAAAATTCAAAAACACATGAAAATAAAACTTCACTTTTCTGAACAACCAATGAATCAAAGAAGAAATTATAGGGGAAATTTAAACGTTTGAGACAAATGAAATGGAAACAAAACACATCAGAACTTAGGAGATACAGCAAAAGCAGTTCCAAGAGGGAAGTTCCTAACAACAAATTCCTAAGAAAGATCTCAAACAACCTAACTCAACACCTTAAAGAACTAAAACAAGAACACATCAAGTACAAGGTTGACAGAAGAAAGGAAATAAAAATTGGAGTAGAAATAAATAGAAAAAAAAATAGAGAGATTAACCTAAGAGTCGGTTCTTTGAAAAGATAAAACAAGATTGGCAAACACTTAGCTAGACTAACCAAGGTAAAAAAGATAAAGAACCCAGTTCAAAAAAACTAAGTGTAAATGAAAAAGGGGGACAGTGCAAATGATACCACAGAAATATATGAGATCAAAATGCCAACAAATGAGACAACCCAGAAGAAATGGAAAAATTCGTAGAAACATACAACTTATAAAGAACGAATCGGGGCGCCTGGGTGGCTCAGTCGGTTAAGCGGCCGACTTCGGCTCAGGTCATGATCTCGTGGTCCGTTACTTCGAGCCCCGCATCGGGCTCTGTGCTGACAACTCAGAGCCTGGAGCCTGTTTCAGATTCTGTGTCTCCCTCTCTCTGACCCTCTCCCGTTCATGCTCTCTCTGTCTCTCTCTGTCTCAAAAATAAATAAACGTTAAAAAAAAAATTAAAAAAAAAAAAGAATGAGTCAAGAAGAAATAAATACGATTGAAGCAATTACTAGTAAGGAGATTGAATCAATAATCAAATATCTCCCAATAATGAAAAGCCTAAGACCAGATGGCTTTCACAGGTGAATTTTACCATACATTTAAAGAAGAAGTAACTCCAGTACTTTCAAACTCTTCCCAAACAATTAGAGGAGAGAATACTCCCAAATTCATTTTACAGCACCAGCAAATCCTGATACCAAAACTAGGAAAAGATAATACTAAAAAATTATAACAAAATATCCCTGATGAATACAGATGCAGAGTTCTCAATAAAATAAAAGCAAACTGAATCCAGCAACACATTAAAAGAACCACTCACGATGATCAAGTAGGATTTATCCCAGGATGCAATGATGGGTCAACGTATGAAAATCAATCAATGTATCATATCACATTAACAGAATGAAAGAAAAAATAATATCATAATCTCAATAGATGTATAAAAGGCATCTGACAAAATTCAACATCCATTTGTGATTAAAAATTCTTAACTAATTAGACACAGAAGGAAGATATCTCAACTTAACAAAGCCCTTATATATCACAAACCCAGAGTTAACATCAGACACAACGGTGAAGAATGAAAGCTTTTCCTTTAAGACTTGGAACAAGACAAAGCTGCTCCTATTAAACATAGGAAAGGAAAACTCTAGGGGTGCCTGGCTGCCTCTTGATCTTGGGGTCATGAGTTCAAGCTCCACATTGGGCACAGAGCTTACTTTAAAATATATATATATATACATACATTTATATGTATATGTATACATAGACATACACTCTAGGGGTGCCTGGGTGGCTTAGTCAGTTAAGTGTTCGACTTCGGCTCAGGTCATGATCTCACTGCTTGTGGGCTTGAGCCTTGAGTCAGGTTCTATTCTGACAGGCCAGAGCCTGAAGCCTGCTTCCGATTCTGTGTCTCCTCCTTTCTCTGTCCCTCTCCTGCTCATGCTCTCTCTCTCTCTCTCTCTCTCTCAAACAAATAAACTTTAAAAAAAATGTTTTAAATGCCTAAAAATTCTAGCTAGAGCAATCAGGCAAGAAAAAAATAAAAGTATCAATTAAAAATGAAAAAGTAAAATTGTCTCTATTTGCGGATAACATGGTTTATATATAGAAAATCCTAAACACTCAAAAAAATATTAGATTTAATGTATTTAGTAGAGCTGCAACATACAAAAGTGACATATAAAACCAGTAGCATTTCAATACACTAACAAAGAATTTTCTGGGAAAGAAATAAAGAAATTGATCCAACTTACAGTAGCATCAAAAACAATAAAATGCCTAGTAAATAATTTAATCAACAAGATGAAAGATCTCCACTCTGCAAACCATAAAACACTGGTAACAGAAATCAAAGAAAACACATTTAGACAGGAAG